>NC_091199.1:32355976-32451747 GCF_040958095.1 Procambarus clarkii
ACCGGGTAAACAAGGATAAACTATTCAACACTGGTGGTACGCGAACAAGGGGACACAGGTGGAAACTGAGTACCCACATGAGCCACAGAGACGTTAGAAGGAGCTTTTTCAGTGCCAGAGTAGTTAACGGATGGAATGCATTAGGCAGTTATGTGGTGGAGGCTGACTCCATACACAGTTTCAAATGTAGATATGATAGAGCCCAGTAGGCTCATGAATCTGTACACCAGTTGATTGACAGTTGAGAGGAGGGACCAAAGAGCCAAAGCTCAACCCCCGCAAGCACAAATAGGTGACTACACACAAAACACACACACACACGGCTTGTGTATGTGTACAAATGGCATAGGGCGCTGATGGCTGAGTGAACAGCACGCTGGATACTTATTCTTGTGGTCCGGGGTTCGATTTACGGCGTCGGCGGAAACATAATTGGCAGAGTTTCTTTCAACATGATACCACTGTTACCTAGCAATAAATATGTGCCTGGGAGTTAGACAGCTGTTACAGACTGCTTCCTGGGTGTGTGTGTGTGGGTGTTAAAAAAAATTAGTTAGTACTAGTTAGTAACAGTTGATTGATTAACAGTTGAGAGGTGGCCGAAAGAGAAGCGCTCAACTCCCGCAAGCACAACTAGGTGAATACACACACACAAACGCATCAGGAGGGGCGGCCTAATAGCTAACCTGCAGGACATTGATTTGTTGGCCTTGCCCAACTTTCATGGATGACCAGGATGGATGACTTACCATGACCTGAATTGTATACCTGGCATTACCTGAATTGTCGACCTAGCGTGACCTGTACTGTCGAACTGGCACGGTCTGTACTGGTGACCTAGCACGACCAGTACTGTCGACCTGACATGACCTGGATTGTCGACCTGCATGGATGATCACACTAAACTTGGATGGTTGACTTGGCCCGACCTAGATAGTTAACCTGGTACGACCTGGATAATTAACTTGGCATTATTTGAATGATATAATATTACCTGTCAGGTTTGATGGAGTAGACACCGTCCAGCCTCGCTCCCCGGCAGTACAGTTCAGCACAGTCCCTGGCCATTGTCACCCTGCCGAAATTATTCCATTGTAATGTCTGTTTTGAGTTATTTTCAATTGTTTCAACTGTAGAAAAAAAATTCAGTTATTTCATGTTAAAATTAGACCAAAACTATATATATTTTTGTTCTATGTATGTATATATATATGTTAAAATTCATATATATATATATATATATATATATATATATATATATATATATATATATATATATGTCGTACCTAGTAGCCAGAACTCACTTCTCAGCCTACTATGCAAGGCCCAATTTGCCTAATAAGCCAAGTTTTCATGAATTAATTGTTTTTCGACTACCTAACCAACCTAACCTAACCTAACCTAACTTTTTCCGCTACCTAACCTAACCTAACCTATAAAGATAGGTTAGGTTAGGTTAGGTAGGGTTGGTTAGGTTCGGTCATATATCTTCGTTAATTTTAACTCCAATAAAAAAATTGACCTCATACATAATAAAATGGGTAGCTTTATCATTTCATAAGAAAAAAATTATAGAAAATATATTAATTCAGGAAAACTTGGCTTATTACGCAAATCGGGCCTTGCGTAGTAGGCTGAGAAGTGCATTCTGGCTACTAGGTACGACATTATATATATATATATATATATATATATATATATATATATATATATATATATATATATATATATATATATATATGTCGTACCTAGTAGCCAGAATGCACTTCTCAGCCTACTACGCAAGGCCCGATTTGCCTAATAAGCCAAGTTTTCCTGAATTAATATATTTTCTATAATTTTTTTCTTATGAAATGATAAAGCTACCCATTTTATTATGTATGAGGTCAATTTTTTTTATTGGAGTTAAAATTAACGAAGATATATGACCGAACCTAACCAACCCTACCTAACCTAACCTAACCTATCTTTATAGGTTAGGTTAGGTTAGGTAGCGGAAAAAGTTAGGTTAGGTTAGGTTAGGTTGGTTAGGTAGTCGAAAAACAATTAATTCATGAAAACTTGGCTTATTAGGCAAATTGGGCCTTGCATAGTAGGCTGAGAAGTGAGTTCTGGCTACTAGGTACGACATATATATATATATATATATATATATATATATATATATATATATATATATATATATATATATATATATATATATTTTAAGATGAATAGGAAAACCAGGGATATACTGAACATCTTGTAACAGAATCTTTACTTTAACAAACATAACGTTTCGAATACTTCTCGTATTCATCATCAGATCTAAAAGAAAAAACAGAAATCACAGTCAAATAACTGGTAAACAAAGAACTCATACTGAATATAATTGCCTATCAAAGAATGGAAAATGCTTAAAAAACAAAACACTTAAGCGCACTTAAAGTGATCAATACAAATAAAACTTATTAACTGTCACATATATTAAAACTAATTTAAAATCCATTAAACTACAAGATGAAATTTATAACTACTAAAACAAACCATTCTATTAAACTTACGTGAAGTGATCAGAAGTGAAACTTGATACCTAACACATAGATACTAAACACTATAACAAATATTTATATAATGTCTACAAATCTACAAAAAATGTATGTAAAATACAAACAGAATAAACGACAATTATAAAGTACTAACCAAAATCTTATAAAAAACTCAAATATTAAATAAAATTAAATACCAAAAAATGTATTATATATCCTACATAGAAGATTATATTAATGTACAATGTTAAGACTTGAAATAAGTAAGAAAGGGCAAAGACATGGTAAACTAAACAAAATTAAACTACCAAAATAAACTAAAAATCAAATTACAGGGCCTACTGTGCACTATACAGTGTACAATTGGACAGCTGAAAGGTTGCTATTTAACAGAGGCCGCAGTTCCTTTATATATAAGGATTCCATTACTCTCAAATCTGACTGGCCATTCATACAAGTGTCCAGAATTTTAAAATCAGATTCCAGCAGAGAATGATCAAACTCATAACAATGGTTTCTAATCTCCGAAAATGCTGGTTTAGACAATGGTAATCCAGTCCTAAAAGATAATCCCCGGTGCTCAAGTATCCTAATCTTAAAGTTCCGAATGGAACTCCCGACATATCCAGCATTACAGCTGGAACAATTATACATATATACGACATTTGAGCACAAGGGGATAGGCACTTTATCTTTAAATTTAAAATAAGAGCCTATGGTATTTGTGTTGACAAAAATAAATCTAAAGTCTACTTGAGGATAACACTGCTGCAACAGTCTCCTCAAACGACTCCTTATAGAAAAGCTAATACTGCCATAAAATGGTAATTTAATATATTTAAGATCCCTTTCCACTGTAGTAATCCTACACGATGGGTGAAACTTCTTATTTAAGAAATTCCTTATAAAAGTATAAACCATATGCACAGGATAACCATTATTTGAAAAAAATTTCACAAGAAAATTAATTTCCTGATCAAAGTTATTCCAATTAGAACATAAAACAAAGGCCCTATTCAGTAGAGTGTTAATAGCATTTTTCTCAAAAATATCAGGAACAAAGGAATTAAAATTTAAACCTAAACCAGTAAAGGTTGGTTTCCTAAAAACATTAGTGTTAAACCCATTGAGGTTATTCACTTTTACATCAAGAAACGACAATGAATTATTAACTTCACACTCTGCAGTAAACCGTATATTACTATGTTGTGCATTAAGATACTCTCTAAATTTCTCAATATGACATTGGTCCCTAAACAACAAAAAAGTGTCATCTACATATCTCCTGTACAAGACTGGTTTAAAGGCCGAAGGACAATTATCAAGCCAATTTATTTCGTGAAAACTCAAAAAAGCATTAGCCAGTGCAGGACCTAAAGGAGACCCCATTGCTACTCCATCAATTTGTTTATAATAAATATTATTAAACATAAAGATGGAGTCTTTAACTGCTATTTCTAACAGCCGTCTGAATATTTTACTACAAAATCCAGACACTAAGTTAGTGTCAGCAAATAATTGACTTACACAGATATCAATGGTTTCCAACAGAGGAATATTAGTAAAAAGTGATTCAACATCGAAACTGGCCATTATAGTTGGGAACTCAAAATTTAAAGAGGAAAGTTCTTTTACAAAATCCTGAGAATTTCTTACAGTAAATTCATTATGCGTTAATGGTTCTAATAATGGAACCAGAAACTTAGCCAGTTTATAATTAAAAGTGCCAATCGCTGATAAAATAGGACGAATCGGTATACCTGCTTTATGAACTTTAGGTAACCCATATAAGATGCCAGGCTTAGAGCCAGTTGCAAGTAATTTAGTATAATCGAAAAGAGAGTTTTTCAAACTTCTTAAAACTCTATTCAGTTTATCCTCACATTTCAAAATATACGAGAATGGGTCTATATCAACCAACGTAAATTTAGAGGGGTCTTCTAACAACCTATCCACCTTATTAACATACTCGAACTTGTCCAAAACTACTATACCCCTACCTTTATCTGGCCTGGTAATGCAAATACTCCTATCATTTTTTAAGCTATTAATACACTCCAATTTCCTTTTGTCAAAAGGAGGGAATGTAGATCTATATTTACCAAAGTCGTTAAAGACTTCATGTGCTAAGGAGGAAACAGTACTGATGATATTGGTCCAACTATAATTTGTACCAGTCCTTAGGGTACAAGTTTTCAATGTGTTGCATAACCGCTCAAATCCTAAAAATGATTAACAAATTTAGGTTTTTTACATGTCAACCCGAAGTCTAACCCTAGAGAGAGAAGTTCTTTCTCAATGGGAGACAGAACTCTCTTTGAAAAATTGAAAACCACCTTATCAGGGTCCACCGAATTAAATGAAGGTATACCCAAGTTACGCAATTTCTTCTCGTGAATAAGTCTACATTTTTCAACCCTTTTTTCATTATAATTTTCATATTTACGTTTTAAAGATGCAAAATCAACCCAGGAAACCAAGATCTTGAATTTCTCCAAGTTCACGTGCAATTCACTTTTCAGCTTATTTACCCACTTCTGCTTTTCAGATATTTCAAAGTCCAACAATCTTAATAACCAAGAATTATATTCACTTGTCAACGCAAATTTGTCGGAATACACTTTAAACCTGAGGAATCTTGGGACCAAACGATGCGCCTTACAGGTTTGTAGAAATTCCAAATCCAAGTGAGCCTTCTTAACTGCGAAATCCACCTTCTCTATTCTTCTGTATAACGTAACTGTAGGTCTTCCATATCGTTTTACTAAAATATTTATGATCGATTTATATATATATATATATATATATATATATATATATATATATATATATATATATATATATATATATATATATATATATATATATATATATATATATATATATATATTATTAAATATGACCGAAAAAGTAAGATTAATAATTCTAACACGAATTTTCTCAATCTTTCGTACATTACGCTTCACTGTTGGAGGTAAATCAAAAATCAATTCTCCAAAATTCATTTTTATTTCTAGTCTGACGCGACACGGGCGCGATTCGTAAAACTTATTACATTTTCAAAGACTTTAGTTCACAAATACACAACTGATTAGAACTTACGTATCTCCAATTTTATATCTACATTTGAGTGAGGTGGGAGGGGTGATGTGGCATTAACACAAGACAGAACAAGAGGGGATATTAATAAGGTATTAAAAGTATCAACACAAGACAGAACACAAACAATGGGTATTGAATAGAAGTGTTTGTAGAAAGCCTATTGGTCCATATTTCTTGATGCTTCTATATTGGAGCGGAGTCTTGAGGTGGGTAGAATATAGTTGTGCAATAATTGGCTGTTGATTGCTGGTGTTGACTTCTTGATGTGTAGTGCCTCGCAAACGTCAAGCCGCCTGCTATCGCTGTATCTATCGATGATTTCTGTGTTGTTTACTAGGATTTCTCTGGCGATGGTTTGGTTGTGGGAAGAGATTATTTGTTCCTTAATGGAGCCCTGTTGCTTATGCATCGTTAAACGCCTAGAAAGAGATGTTGTTGTCTTGCCTATATACTGGGTTTTTTGGAGCTTACAGTCCCCAAGTGGGCATTTGAAGGCATAGACGACGTTAGTCTCTTTTAAAGCGTTCTGTTTTGTGTCTGGAGAGTTTCTCATGAGAAGGCTGGCCGTTTTTCTGGTTTTATAGTAAATCGTCAGTTGTATCCTCTGATTTTTGTCTGTAGGGATAACGTTTCTATTAACAATATCTTTCAGGACCCTTTCCTCCGTTTTATGAGCTGTGGAAAAGAAGTTCCTGTAAAATAGTCTAATAGGGGGTATAGGTGTTGTGTTAGTTGTCTCTTCAGAGGTTGCATGGCTTTTCACTTTCCTTCTTATGATGTCTTCGATGAAACCATTGGAGAAGCCGTTATTGACTAGCACCTGCCTTACCCTACAGAGTTCTTCGTCGACTTGCCTCCATTCTGAGCTGTGGCTGAGAGCACGGTCAACATATGCGTTAACAACACTCCTCTTGTACCTGTCAGGGCAGTCGCTGTTGGCATTTAGGCACATTCCTATGTTTGTTTCCTTAGTGTAGACTGCAGTGTGGAAACCTCCGCCCTTTTCCATGACTGTTACATCTAGAAAGGGCAGCTTCCCATCCTTTTCCATCTCGTAAGTGAAACGCAGCACGGAACTCTGCTCAAATGCCTCCTTCAGCTCCTGCAGATGTCTGACATCAGGTACCTGTGTAAAAATGTCGTCAACATACCTGCAGTATATGGCCGGTTTCAAGTTCATGTCGACTAAGACTTTTTGCTCGATGGTACCCATGTAGAAGTTTGCAAACAGGACACCTAGGGGAGAACGCATGGCGACCCCATCTACTTGCTTATACATGTGCCCATCCGGGCTCAAGAAGGGTGCCTCTTTAGTACAAGCGTACAAGCCTCTTTAGTACATATAAGCGTGGAGTAGTTTCCTCATAATATTTTCTGGCATGTCAAGAGGAGTACAGGCTGGATCACGATACACTCTGTCGGCTATCATTCCGATTGTCTCGTCCACAGGTACGTTGGTGAACAGCGATTCTACGTCCAACGAGGCATTAATATATTTTCTATAATTTTCATGCCAGAAAATATTCTGAGGAAACTACTCCAAGCTTGTACTAAAGAGGCACCCTTCTTGAGCCCGGATGGGCACATGTATAGTAGGTGGGGTCGCCATGGGTTCTCCCCTAGGTGTCCTGTTTGCAAACTTCTACATGGGTACCATCGAGCAAAAAGTCTTAGTCGACATGAACTTGAAACCGGCCATATACTGCAGGTATGTTGACGACATTTTTACACAGGTACCTGATGTCAGACATCTGCAGGAGCTGAAGGAGGCATTTGAGCAGAGTTCCGTGCTGCGTTTCACTTACGAGATGGAAAAGGATGGGAAGCTGCCCTTTCTAGATGTAACAGTCATGGAAAAGGGCGGAGGTTTCCACACTGCAGTCTACACTAAGGAAACAAACATAGGAATGTGCCTAAATGCCAACAGCGACTGCCCTGACAGGTACAAGAGGAGTGTTGTTAACGCATATGTCGACCGTGCTCTCAGCCACAGCTCAGAATGGAGGCAAGTCGACGAAGAACTCTGTAGGGTAAAGCAGGTGCTAGTCAATAACGGCTTCTCCAATGGTTTCATCGAAGACATCATAAGAAGGAAAGTGAAAAGCCATGCAACCTCTGAAGAGACAACTAACACAACACCTATACCCCCTATTAGACTATTTTACAGGAACTTCTTTTCCACAGCTCATAAAACGGAGGAAAGGGTCCTGAAAGATATTGTTAATAGAAACGTTATCCCTACAGACAAAAATCAGAGGATACAACTGACGATTTACTATAAAACCAGAAAAACGGCCAGCCTTCTCATGAGAAACTCTCCAGACACAAAACAGAACGCTTTAAAAGAGACTAACGTCGTCTATGCCTTCAAATGCCCACTTGGGACTGTAAGCTCCAAAAAACCCAGTATATAGGCAAGACAACAACATCTCTTTCTAGGCGTTTAACGATGCATAAGCAACAGGGCTCCATTAAGGAACATATAATCTCTTCCCACAACCAAACCATCGCCAGAGAAATCCTAGTAAACAACACAAAAATCATCGATAGATACAGCGATAGCAGGCGGCTTGACGTTTGCGAGGCACTACACATCAAGAAGTCAACACCAGCAATCAACAGCCAATTATTGCACAACTATATTCTACCCACCTCAAGACTTCGCTCCAATATAGAAGCATCAAGAAATATGGACCAATAGGCTTTCTACAAACACTTCTATTCAATACCCATTGTTTGTGTTCTGTCTTGTGTTGATACTTTTAATACCCTATTAATATCCCCTCTTGTTCTGTCTTGTGTTAATGCCACATCACCCCTCCCACCTCACTCAAATGTAGATATAAAATTGGAGATACGTAAGTTCTAATCAGTTGTGTATTTGTGAACTAAAGTCTTTGAAAATGTAATAAGTTTTACGAAACGCGCCCGTGTCGCGTCAGACTAGAAATAAAAATGAATTTTGGAGAATTGATTTTTGATTTACCTCCAACAGTGAAGCGTAATGTACGAAAGATTGAGAAAATTCGTGTTAGAATTATTAATCTTACTTTTTCGGTCATATTTAATAATATATGTCTACAGGAAAGACTGCTACCAAAATATACTAATATATATAAATATATATATATATATATATATATATATATATATATATATATATATATATATATATATATATATATATATATATATATATATATATATATATATATATATATATATATATATATATATATATATATAGAGATATAGGAAGGGAGTACCACCTCTAGCTGGAAGAAGGGGGACCCATAAACCACGCATAACGCATTAGAGGGAATGTTTAGATCCCCTCCAATACAGTTTCTGTGTGCTTTTCTCCTACCACCCCCTTCCTTGAATATTTTTTGTGCTTTATTATGCATTTGATGGTTACAAGATATACATGGGTTGATACAAAAATAATAATGCAAAAAGGTGCTTAAAGGTTATGGATCTCTTGAAGAACACAACAATGGGAAACATTGATGAATGTCACAGACGGGTTCGATCATTGTTGCAAGTCAAACACTTCTTCGAATTCCTCTGAAGTTGGACTAGTGCCCAAGACGCAACAGGCATTTCCCCTCTGAATCGCAACACTGAGGCGCTGGAACAAGAAACTTTTTGCTCTCTGGTCTTTTGTAGCGCTGATCAATTTGTCCCCCAATTCCTTCAGGAACTTCAATGCAAATTTTCCCCACGAACCGAGGGTCTCCGAGCCGATCGGAACAAAGCTGTAGCAGTGTGCTAGGCCTCTGTATTTAATAATTTTCTGCGATTCCCTGAAAGAAGCAGCACCACCGCTTTCACGTGTGCTGTAGTGGAGGTAGGTACTGGCCAGTGTGGCAGCGCACGTATAGTCCCATACCACTTGCTTACCATCCTTCGAAGGTAGCAAGGTGACCCCATCAGGGCGCTTCTGAGGGTCGTTAGGTCTGGATAAGTGTGGTTCTCTTTGTGCCGGGCAGCGGGCTGTGGCGAGGCTCCTCTTGATGATGTCGTTAACTTCTTCATGTCTTGCAATTTTACCCTGTGATTTACGACATACCAGACCATGACGACCATATTGGTCTGCCATCGCAGTTCCGCAGATGCACCTATGTTCGGTGAGGATGGGGGCGGCAAGGCGAAGGGCAACTCCAATGCGGAGAGCGTCATGACTGAGGCGAGTTCCCAGGGCTGCATTGGGCACAGCAAATAAAAAATCCCCGGCGTGGGGTGCTGTTACCGCTAGGAGGCGGGCTTTGTTTTCAGCATCAGCGTTGTCAATCATTGCTGTGACAGTCTTTTCCATTATGGGGCTATCCCAGTGGGCCTGCTTGTGGTCTTTTGGGACTTGTGGTCGGGGTTGAGGGTGTGCAATGGTGTCCCATTGTCTGGCTGCTTCGATGAACGTTTGATCATGAGTTCCCGCTGTCTCTCTCATACGCTCTGGTAGGATCTGCCCTACCAATTCGTTGGCTGCTGTACATGAGGATAAGAATGCTGGAAGTGCTACCTCAGTTGCCTTTCGTATGCCTATCCCTCCAAATCTCACTGGTAGTGTTGCTTGGTCCCACTGACTGTCATCTAAATCTAGGTTGAGCGCCTTCCTGAATATTGACCTGAGGAGCTCATCATATTGATTTAGAAGTGGGTTGCCAAAAGTTGGTGCACACCTTAAGAAGTATGTTAGCCTGGGCAGGGTAAGGCACTTTGTGAGAAGGTAGAGGGCATCGTGGGAGTCCAAGTCCCCAATTCTCTCTTCCATCCTCTTTAGGTCTCTAAACTTTTCGTCAAGGACTGCAGCAATGGCATTGTGGCCCAGAGGTGCTCCGAGTAGTGTGCTGTCGGTAGGTTTAACGACTGAGGCTTCTGGTAGAACTGATTTCACTGCTCTAATGATTACTTCACTAGATGCAATAATTTCGCACTTGGAGGGGCTAAGAACGAGACCCATGGACTCCCCCCGTGTATTCACCAGCTGTAAGTCTTCTAGCAGGGAATCTTGTGTGCCTGCCAGAGTGCCATCATCCAGGAACCAGATGTTGAGCACGCTGGACAGTCTGGTTGTAATTTCTCGAACCGCTATGCAAAAGAGGAACGGTGCAAGTGGGTCACCCTGTTGAATTCCCTCTGCTGAGGTGACTTCATGTTTGCCAAACAGGAGGGTTGAGTCTTTGCTGTAGCCTGCTGACACAAACGGGAGAATGCTTGGGCAATGTTCCAGGACTGCAGTGAGGATTGCTTCCCTTTTGACCGAGTTGAAAGCGTTTTTAAAATCTAATTTTACTACTGCCTGGTCTTCAGTAAGAGAGCTAATGTAGGCTCGTGCAGCATGAGCCGCTGCTTCACAGCCTTGGGGGACTCCAAACCCCAGCTGGTTGGGTTGCAGCATGGTGGCTGCTTCCGTTCGGATACTTCTGACAGCAGCCCTTGCAACTAGGCGGCGAAGGGTATTACCAACGGCAATGGGTCTGATTCCTCCCCCCTTCTTTTTGAGGGCACATAGGGATGCACCAAAGAAGAATGGTTTGATTTCATCAGGGATTAACCCGGCGAGGCAGTTGTTGACAAACGTTGTGATTTCTGTCAGGAGCGCTTCTGCAGCTGGGCCAAGAACAGGGTTCACCATTTCCTTCACATGTTGAGGTCTTACCCCTGTGTAGCCTCCTGAGGAGCCCGGGGGAAATGAAACGATAGCTTTATAAACCTCTGACTCCCGGAGGACGAGAGGTTCCTGATTAGGGGCGAGCCTGACCTGTGGGGGAGGTCCACCTACGGCCCTGACGGGGTGTTTTTCTCTCAGTGCTTGGGCTGTGGTTTCATCCCTGGGCAAAATTTTGTCCTCACTTGTGATTAACCTGAGTGCCCCGACTGTATTGCCCTCTTCAATTTTCTTGCTGACTTGGGTACCTAATTTTCTGTTGTCGCTGATTGTCGTACTTGGTCTGCCTCGGCGGTGTTTGGTGTGTTTGGGGAGGCGGACTAGGTTGTCAGCCCTCGGAAAATCCCTAATTGCTTTATTGACGGATGAGGCCAGTGTCTTGCCTCCTCTGTCTGGTACACCTAAGCATGCATTGCCAAAAAGTAACAGATTGTGCCAGGCTTTGATTGTATCAGGTGCAACAAGGTTATTTGACCCTCTGTTGACTTTTGCGATGAGGTCCGTGTATTTCCCTGCAGCAAAAGGGCGAGAGGCCTTTGGGATGTGGGTGAGTGTCCTGGTTGACGTTGCTTTAATTGCCTCTAGCAGGTCGTCTGTTGCAATGTAATCTGTTGCGATTTGTACTGGTGCAACAGGCTCCTGAGTGCTGCCTCCTCCCACGGGAGGCCTCCCTGACCCAGGACAGTCACCATGCTGGCGTATGACTCTGGAGACAGAGTTGATGCTGACGATGTTCCCACAACCACTGCATGTGCCTCTCCTTTGATTGGCTTCGGGAGGGGTGAGCTGGCTGGTAGCGGCTTCTTCTGCCATCCCCTTAGGTAAAGTGAATGTCACCTTGCACTGGAGTATTTGTCTCTCCCTCCTGGCTGGGGGGGACGAGGTATATATATATATATATATATATATATATATATATATATATATATATATATATATATATATATATATATATATATATATATATATATATATATATATATATATATATATATATATATATATGTGTGTGTGTGTATCACGAAAATAAACACGTGATTAAGAATGTGACAATGTCAGACCACGGAGGAAAAATGAAACAGGAAATTTCCTTAAGTACTTTCGTATATTAAATACATCTTCAGAAGGTCACCTTCTGAAGATGTATTTAATATACGAAAGTACTTATCAAATTTCCTGTTTCATTTTTCCTCCGTGGTCTGACATTGTCATATATATATATATATATATATATATATATATATATATATATATATATATATATATATATATATATATATATATATATATATATATATATATATATATATATATATATATATATATATATATATATGACATAGACGACGTTAGTCTCTTTTAAAGCGTTCTGTTTTGTGTCTGGACACAAAACAGAACGCTTTAAAAGAGACTAACGTCGTCTATGCCTTCAAATGCCCACTTGGGGACTGTAAGCTCCAAAAAACCCAGTATATAGGCAAGACAACAACATCTCTTTCTAGGCGTTTAACGATGCATAAGCAACAGGGCTCCATTAAGGAACATATAATCTCTTCCCACAACCAAACCATCGCCAGAGAAATCCTAGTAAACAACACAGAAATCATCGATAGATACAGCGATAGCAGGCGGCTTGACGTTTGCGAGGCACTACACATCAAGAAGTCAACACCAGCAATCAACAGCCAATTATTGCACAACCATATTCTACCCACCTCAAGACTCCGCTCCAATATAGAAGCATCAAGAAATATGGACCAATAGGCTTTCTACAAACACTTCTATTCAATATCCATTGTTTCGTGTTCTGTCTTGTGTTGATGAAATTAATACCCTATTAATACCCTTGTTCTGTCTTGTGTTGATGAAATTAATACCCTATTAATACCACATTTTGTTCTGTCTTGTGTTAATGCCACATCACCCCTTCCACCTCACTCAAATGTAGATATAAAATCGGAGATACGTAAGTTCTATTCAGTTGTGTATCTGTGAACTAAAGTCTTTGAAAATGTAATAAGATTTACGAAACGCTCCCGTGTCGCGTCAGACTAGAAATAAAAATGAATTTTGTAGAATTGATTTTTAATTTACCTCCAACAGTGAAGCGTAATGTACGAAAGATTGAGAAAATTCGTGTTAGAATTATTAATCTTACTTTTTCGGTCATATTTAATAATATATGTCTACAGGTAAGACTGCTACCAAAATATACTAATATATATATATATATATATATATATATATATATATATATATATATATATATATATATATATATATATATATATATATATATACATATATATATATATATATATATATATATATATATATATATATATATATATATATATATATATATATATATATATATATATTGGTAGCAGTCTTTCCTTTAGACATATATTATTAAATATGACCGAAAAACTAAGATTAATAATTCTAACACGAATTTTCTCAATATTTCTTATGGTTCTTTTCACTGTCGATGGTAATTAAAAAATCAGTTCTCCAAAATTCATTTTTATTTCTAGTCTGATGCTACACTTGAACGCGTTTTGTAATAACTTATTACATTTTCAAAGACTTTAGTTTATACACACACAACTATAACCTGCAAACACTAAACAGAGTTTATACAGCTTTGATTTTATACCTGCATTTGGGTGAGGTGATAGGTTACAACAGTTTTGGATGAGGTGAAAACAATTTTTCAACACAAAACAGAACACGAAACAATGGATATAATGTTTTGTAAGTTAATGGGAAGAATGGGAGTAACTGCAAAGGGCCTATTGGCCCATATTTCTTGATGCTTCTATATTGGAGCGGAGTCTTGAAGTGGGTAGAATATAGTTGTGCATTAATTGGCTGTTGATTGCTGGTGTCGACTTCTTAATGTTTAGTGCCTCGCAGATATCAAGCCGCCTGCTATCGCTGTATCTATTGATAATTTTCGTGTTTTTTTTAAGACTTCTCTGCTGATAGTCTGGTTGTGGGAAGAGATTATATGCTCCGTAATTGAGCCCTGTTGCTTATGCATCGTTAATCGCCTGCAAAGATATGTTGTTGTCTTGCCTATAGCCTGAATTCTTTGAGGCTTACAGTCCCCAAGTGGGCATTTGTAGGCATAGACGACATTGGTCTCTTTTAAAGCGTTCTGCTTTGTGTCTGGAGAGTTTCTCATGAGCAGGTTGGCCGTTTTCTTGGTTTTATAGTAAATCGTGAATTGTATCTTCTGATTTTTGTCTGTAGGGATAACGTTTCTATTAACAATATCTTTCAGGACCCTTTCCTCCGCTTTATGAGCTGTGGAAAAGAAGTTACTGTAAAATAGTCTAGTAGGGGGTACAGGTGTTATGTTAGTTGTCTCTTCAGAGGTTGCATGGCGTTTCACCTTCCTTCTTATGATGTCTTCAACGAAACCATTGGAGAAGCCGTTGTTGACATCCTGCCTTACCCTACAGAGATCTTCATCGACTTGCTTCCATCCTGAGCTGTGGCTGAGAGCACAGTCAACATATGCGTTAACGACACTCCTCTTGTACCTGTCTGGGCAGTCACTGTTGGCATTGAGGAACATTCCTATGTTTGTTTCCTTAGTGTAGACTGCAGTGTGGAAACCTCCGCTCCTTGCCATGACTGTTACATCAAGAAAGGGCAGCTTCCCATCCTTCTCCATCTCGTAAGTGAAACGCAACACAGAATTCCGCTCAAATTCCTCCTTCAGCTCCTGCAGATGTTTGACATCAGGTACCTGTGTAAAAATGTCGTCAACATACCTGCAGTATATGGCCGGTTTCAAGTTCATGTCGACTAAGACTTTTTGCTCGATGGTACCCATGTAGAAGTTTGCAAACAGGACACCTAGGGGAGAACCCATGGCGACCCCATCTACTTGCTTATACATGTGCCCATCCGGGCTCAAGAAGGGTGCCTCTTTAGTACAAGCTTGGAGTAGTTTCCTCAGAATATTTTCTGGTATGTCAAGAGGAGTACAGGCTGGATCACGATACACTCTGTCGGCTATCATTCCGATTGTATCGTCCACAGGTACGTTGGTAAACAGCGATTCTACGTCCAACGAGGCTCTTATCCCTGTGGCCCGTGTGCCCCGCAGTAAGTCAACAAATTCCTTTGGAGACTTCAGGCTGAAGGCACAAGGAACATAAGGAGTCAGCAGGCCGTTGAGTCGCTTCGCCAGTCTGTACGTGGGTGTGGGTATCTGGCTAATGATTGGCCAAAGTGGGTTTCCAGGCTTGTGTGTCTTGACATTTCCATACGCATATCCAGGTTTATATTCCCCAATGATCTTTGGCAGGTGGAGTCCGGATTTCTTGGCGTTCACAGTTTCGATCAGTTTGTTCACCTTTGCTTTTAATTCAGCTGTAGTGTCCTTCATTACCCTTTGGAACTTAGTTTGGTCAGAGAGTATGATGTTCATTTTCGCCAGATATTCGTCTTTTTTAAGAATGACATATATTGGCGACTTGTCACCTCTCCTGACAACTATCTCATTGTTCTCACGAAGGCTTTTAGCTGCCACTTTAAGCTCGGGGGACAGTATGGTGCTTCTGTAATTGCCTCGATTCTTTCCTCCTTCTGCAATAAGTTCTGCTTGTAAGGTATCTTTGGTAGTGACCTTCTTTTGTGTCTCGAGGTCGAATATGTCGTCCAACAGAATTTCCAACTCTATTTTCCGGGCCATCTCACTCGGCCTGGACATAACATGACAGTTTATGCCCAGATTTAGGAGAGTGACTTGGTCCTCAGTGAGGTTAATTCCTGCAAGGTTCAGGAAGCCATCTCTTGGTCGTGGAATTGCCATAGGTCCTCCATATAATGTTGTTAGTTTCTTGATAATCCTTGTTTCAGTGCTGAGGTGATGTTGGTCTGTGAGGATGTCGAGGTGTTGTTCAATGCGGGTACGGATACTTTCGTCGATGTTGCTATTTCTCCACTCGTATATATATATACGAGTATATATGTATATATATATGTGAACGCCAAGAAATCCGGACTCCACCTGCCAAAGATCATTGGGGAATATAAACCTAGATATGCGTTTGGAAATGTCAAGACACACAAGCCTGGAAACCCACTTCGGCCAATCATTAGCCAGATACCCACACCCACGTACAGACTGGCGAAGCGACTCAATGGCCTGCTGAATCCTTATGTTCCTTGCACCTTCAGCCTGAAGTCTCCAAAGGAATTTGTTGACTTACTGTGGGGCACACGGGCCACAGGGATAAGAGCCTCGTTGGACGTAGAATCGCTGTTTACCAACGTACCTGTGGACGAGACAATCGGAATGATAGCCGACAGAGTGTATCGTGATCCAGCCTGTACTCCTCTTGACATACCAGAAAATATTCTGAGGAAACTACTCCAAGCTTGTACTAAAGAGGCACCCTTCTTGAGCCCGGATGGGCACATGTATAAGCAAGTAGATGGGGTCGCCATGGGTTCTCCCCTAGGTGTCCTGTTTCCAAACTTCTACATGGGTACCATCGAGCAAAAAGTCTTAGTCGACATGAACTTGAAACCGGCCATATACTGCAGGTATGTTGACGACATTTTTACACAGGTACCTGATGTCAGACATCTGCAGGAGCTGAAGGAGGCATTTGAGCAGAGTTCCGTGCTGCGTTTCACTTACGAGATGGAAAAGGATGGGAAGCTGCCCTTTCTAGATGTAACAGTCATGGAAAAGGGCGGAGGTTTCCACACTGCAGTCTACACTAAGGAAACGAACATAGGAATGTGCCTAAATGCCAACAGCGACTGCCCAGACAGGTACAAGAGGAGTGTTGTTAACGCATATGTCGACTGTGCTCTCAGCCACAGCTCAGAATGGAAGCAAGTCGACGAAGAACTCTGCAGGGTAAGGCAGGTCCTAGTCAATAACGGCTTCTCCAATGGTTTCGTCGAAGACATCATAAGAAGGAAAGTGAAAAGCCATGCAACCTCTGAAGAGACAACGAACACAACACCTATACCCCCTATTAGACTATTTTACAGGAACTTCTTTTCCACAGCTCATAAAACGGAGGAAAGGGTCCTGAAAGATATTGTTAATAGAAACGTTATCCCTACAGACAAAAATCAGAGGATACAACTGACGATTTACTATAAAACCAGAAAAACGGCCAGCCTACTCATGAGAAACTCTCCAGACACAAAACAGAACGCTTTAAAAGAGACTAACGTCGTCTATGCCTTCAAATGCCCTCTTGGGGACTGTAAGCTCCAAAAAACCCAGTATATAGGCAAGACAACAACATCTCTTTCTAGGCGTTTAACGATGCATAAGCAACAGGGCTCCATTAAGGAACATATAATCTCTTCCCACAACCAAACCATAGCCAGAGAAATCCTAGTAAACAACACAGAAATCATCGATAGATACAGCGATAGCAGGCGGCTTGACGTTTGCGAGGCACTACACATCAAGAAGTCAACACCAGCAATCAACAGCCAATTATTGCACAACTATATTCTACCCACCTCTAGACTCCGCTCCAATATAGAAGCATCAAGAAATATGGACCAATAGGCTTTCTACAAACACTTCTATTCAATACCCATTGTTTCGTGTTCTGTCTTGTGTTGATGAAATTAATACCCTATTAATACCACCTCTTGTTCTGTCTTGTGTTAATGCCACATCACCCCTTCCACCTCACTCAAATGTAGATATAAAATCGGAGATGCGTAAGTTCTATTCAGTTGTGTATTTGTGAACTAAAGTCTTTGAAAATGTAATAAGTTTTACGAAACGCGCTCGTGTCGCGTCAGACTAGAAATAAAAATGAATTTTGGAGAATTGATTTTTGATTTACCTCCAACAGTGAAAAGAAATGTACGAAAGATTGAGAAAATTCGTGTTAGAATTATTAATCTTACTTTTTCGGTCATATTTAATAATATATGTCTACAGGAAAGACTGCTACCAAAATATACTAATATATATATATATATATATATATATATATATATATATATATATATATATATATATATATATATATATATATATATATATATATATATATATGTATATATATATATATATATATATATATATATATATATATATATATATATATATATATATATATATATATATATATATATATATATATATATATATATATATATATATATTGGTGTATACTGGCAGCAGGTTTTCTTTCAAACATGTTTCATTGAATATGACCGCATATTCTGTATTTATTATTTTCTGGTTTAGGGCTTCTATCCCTCTAACTATTTTCTTAGCATCAGGGCTTAATTGAAATAGGAGTTCTCCAAAACTCATTTTCGTACTTTTAAGGTGAAGAAAAGAAGTGATTTACTATAGAGTGTATTACACTTATTTGTATAATTTGCACGACGTTTCGAACCTCCATGGTTCATTCTCAAGTGAACAGATCTTACAATACTAGTTGATTTTATACCCGCATTAGGTCTGGTGATAATACAATGAAGGTGAAAACATGGGGGGATACATAAGGGATAAACATAGGGGCTGCAGAAGGCTTATTGGCCCAAACGAGGCATCTCCTATCTAAACACAAAGATTAATCCAGTGTAATTGGCCTGTTATGTTGGACATTGTCTTCTGTGTTGGCATCGATATGTTCTTGTCTTGTCCTTACTCTCATGGTGGGTAGAGTAAATAGTTCCGTGATTTGGGTGTTCATGGTAGGTCGCTCTATTCTTATGTGAATTGCCTCAAGAATTTGTAATCTTCTTGAATCTTGGGTTTTGTCCATTATGCAAAAATTCTTGTTCAACATTTCTCTTGTTAGAGTAATGTCATGGGCTTGTCTCATGTGATTCCTAGGGGCACCAGATTGAAGATGGCATGTCAAACGCCTCGTCAGCTTGGTCGACGTCATACCTATGTACTTACATTGAAGGTTACATCCTTCGTGGGGGCAAGTGTACATGTATACAACGCTTGACTGCTGTAGAGGGTTCTCCGTCGGCTTCGGGCTGTTTTTGATAAGGAGTTCGGAAGTCTTCTTGGTTTTGTAGAATATTATCAGGTTTATGTTTTGGTTAGGAGTAGTGCTTTTTACTCCTTTACGGATTATTTCTTTCATTATTCTTTCCTCTTTTATATGTTCACTGTGCATGGTTGATTTGTAATATAATTTTATTGGGGGTGTTGTGGTTTCTGTTCTAGGTTCTGAATTATACCAACGGTCCAAGTGTCTTCTTATAGCAGCGTTTATTTCCGCGTTGCTATATCCGTTGTTCACCAATACCTGAGTTACTCTTTCAAACTCTCTACTCACGTTGCTCCATTCAGAGCAGTGGGTAAGCGCTCGACGAATATAAGCATTGAGAACACTGGCTTTGTATCTTTGGGGGCACTCACTTCTACCGTTCAGGCATAATCCTATGTTGGTGGGCTTGGTATATACGTTGGTGCTTAAAGAGGTTCCTGTTTTTGTTATTAGTACATCCAAGAATGGCAGACTGTTATTTTCACTATTTTCATGTGTAAATCGGAGTACTGACTCTCTCTCTAGGTGTCTTTTTAGGTCAATTAGTTCATCTGAGTCTTTTACTATTACGAATATGTCATCTACATAACGGCAGTATACAGTTGGTTTTTGTCTGCTACTGAAGACCCTATCTTCGATGGTTCCCATATAAAAATTAGCAAATAAAACTCCTAAGGGGGAGCCCATTGCTACTCCGTCTATTTGTAAATACATGTCTCCTTGTGGACTGATGAAAGGGGCTTCCTTTGTACAAGCTTCGAGAAGACTTTTCAAGTGTGGCTCAGGTATGTCTAATTTGGGGGTGCTCTCGTCTCTGTATACTCTGTCCAGTATCATTCCTATGGTTGTGTCGACTGGGACGTTGGTAAAAAGGGATTCAACGTCCAGGGAAGCGATGATTCCATCGGGCTGGGTAGATTTGATCAATTCTAGGAAATCTGCTGATGATTGTAGACTAAACTTACTTGGAGTGTATGGAGTTAGGAGTTCATTGAGTTTCTTTGCCAGGTGATAAGTTGGGGTTGGTATTTGGCTGATTATAGGGCGTAGTGGGTTACCTGGTTTATGCGTCTTAACATTGCCGTAGGCATATCCTAAGCCATAGTCGCCTTGAAGTTTATTGAAATGCACACTACCTTTCTTTGCGTTGATTGCTGTAATTGTTTTGTTTACTTTCCGCTTAAGGTCTTCTACGGGGTTCCTCGTGATTCGTTGAAATTTGGAGTCGTCACTTAGGATGTCGCTAATTTTGTTCATGTATTCATGGGTAGGAATCAATACATATGCTGCTGTTTTGTCGGCTTTTCTTATTGTTAACAATAAGAAAAGCCGACAAAACAGCAGAAAGCCGATTATTGTTGTTAACAATAATCTTATTGTTAACAATAAGAAAAGCCGACAAAACAGCAGCATATGTATTGATTCCTACCCATGAATACATGAATAAAATTAGCGACATCCTAAGTGACGACTCCAAATTTCAACGAATCACGAGGAACCCCGTAGAAGACCTTAAGCGGAAAGTAAACAAAACAATTACAGCAATCAACGCAAAGAAAGGTAGTGTGCATTTCAATAAACTTCAAGGCGACTATGGCTTAGGATATGCCTACGGCAATGTTAAGACGCATAAACCAGGTAACCCACTACGCCCTATAATCAGCCAAATACCAACCCCAACTTATCACCTGGCAAAGAAACTCAATGAACTCCTAACTCCATACACTCCAAGTAAGTTTAGTCTACAATCATCAGCAGATTTCCTAGAATTGATCAAATCTACCCAGCCCGATGGAATCATCGCTTCCCTGGACGTTGAATCCCTTTTTACCAACGTCCCAGTCGACACAACCATAGGAATGATACTGGACAGAGTATACAGAGACGAGAGCACCCCCAAATTAGACATACCTGAGCCACACTTGAAAAGTCTTCTCGAAGCTTGTACAAAGGAAGCCCCTTTCATCAGTCCACAAGGAGACATGTATTTACAAATAGACGGAGTAGCAATGGGCTCCCCCTTAGGAGTTTTATTTGCTAATTTTTATATGGGAACCATCGAAGATAGGGTCTTCAGTAGCAGACAAAAACCAACTGTATACTGCCGTTATGTAGATGACATATTCGTAATAGTAAAAGACTCAGATGAACTAATTGACCTAAAAAGACACCTAGAGAGAGAGTCAGTACTCCGATTTACACATGAAAATAGTGAAAATAACAGTCTGCCATTCTTGGATGTACTAATAACAAAAACAGGAACCTCTTTAAGCACCAACGTATATACCAAGCCCACCAACATAGGATTATGCCTGAACGGTAGAAGTGAGTGCCCCCAAAGATACAAAGCCAGTGTTCTCAATGCTTATATTCGTCGAGCGCTTACCCACTGCTCTGAATGGAGCAACGTGAGTAGAGAGTTTGAAAGAGTAACTCAGGTATTGGTGAACAACGGATATAGCAACGCGGAAATAAACGCTGCTATAAGAAGACACTTGGACCGTTGGTATAATTCAGAACCTAGAACAGAAACCACAACACCCCCAATAAAATTATATTACAAATCAACCATGCACAGTGAACATATAAAAGAGGAAAGAATAATGAAAGAAATAATCCGTAAAGGAGTAAAAAGCACTACTCCTAACCAAAACATAAACCTGATAATATTCTACAAAACCAAGAAGACTTCCGAACTCCTTATCAAAAACAGCCCGAAGCCGACGGAGAACCCTCTACAGCAGTCAAGCGTTGTATACATGTACACTTGCCCCCACGAAGGATGTAACCTTCAATGTAAGTACATAGGTATGACGTCGACCAAGCTGACGAGGCGTTTGACATGCCATCTTCAATCTGGTGCCCCTAGGAATCACATGAGACAAGCCCATGACATTACTCTAACTAGAGAAATGTTGAACAAGAATACTTGCATAATAGACAAAACCCAAGATTCAAGAAGATTACAAATTCTTGAGGCAATTCACATAAGAATAGAGCGACCTACCATGAACACCCAAATCACGGAACTATTTACTCTACCCACCATGAGAGTAAGGACAAGACAAGAACATATCGATGCCAACACAGAAGACAATGTCCAACATAACAGGCCAATTACACTGAATTAATCTTTGTGTTTAGATAGGAGATGCCTCGTATGGGCCAATAAGCCTTCTGCAGCCCCTATGTTTATCCCTTATGTATCCCCCCATGTTTTCACCTTCATTGTATTATCACCTGACCTAATGCGGGTATAAAATCAACTAGTATTGTAAGATCTGTTCACTTGAGAATGAACCATGGAGCTTCGAAACGTCGTGCAAATTATACAAATAAGTGTAATACACTCTATAGTAAATCACTTCTTTTCTTCACCTTAAAAGTACGAAAATGAGTTTTGGAGAACTCCTATTTCAATTAAGCCCTGATGCTAAGAAAATAGTTAGAGGGATAGAAGCCCTAAACCAGAAAATAATAAATACAGAATATGCGGTCATATTCAATGAAACATATATATATATATATATATATATATATATATATATATATATATATATATATATATATATATATATATATATATATATATATATATATATATATATATTATATATATATATATATATAATATATATATATATATATATATATATATATATATATATATATATATATATATATATATTGTGACGATAATCTCCTTCAAGAGATTGAGCCTGCTCTTCCCTCCATAATTACGTCGTTGGAATTATATAAAACTACTATGGAAGAAATGTCCAACAACGACAACAACACCAGCAAGGCTTGCCAGAGCGCAAAACGTTGCAGCCAGAGACACCTGTTCAGACTCAAACCGCCAAACTACTTGTTGATCGCTACCGGCCCCGCTGATTGGTCGCCGGTCTGGCTGCACCTGCACTCGCCCCCCCATACTACTTGATGTCTGGGGTCGCCACGACCTCAGACCTCAGAATGTTCAGTGCTTTCGTGGTTATCACTCCTCCCAGCTAGACGTTAGCGTGTACTGAGAGAGGTGATAGCTTAAAGCCAATATTCCAGCACCTCCCATTTAATTTTGTGTTGCACTTCTTGTTATTTTGCCTTAACGTAACTTTTCATTGTGTCATTTAAGTATTCTTATTATTTTGATTGATTGATTTTATTATAAGAATTTGTTTGTCCATTTTTTCATGTTTTGATTTATTTAACGTAATTAAAATTTCATTGTTAAAGTTTACTTGTGTTTTGTGTGTCTTCTCCTTACCTTACCACAGACGAAGTTCCAGTTTTCTATTTTTTTTTATATAACTATGTGACGAGGCCATACCCCTAGCCTTAAACAGCCGAACACCAACGCGTTACCGTCACAATATATATATATATATATATATATATATATATATATATATATATATATATATGCAAACAAGCCTGAATGGTCCCCAGGACTATATACAACTGAAAACTCACACCCCAGAAGTGACTCGAACCCATACTCCCACAACTGGTATGTACAGGGACGCCTTAATCCGCTTGACCATCACGACCGGACATAAGGAAGTGATAGCCGAGGCTATATGAACCACTTCCCCGCCGGCACTCGGATGGTAATCTTGGGCATAGCATTTTATCAAATCACCTCATTCTTTGGGGCACACGTGAGGAACACAAATGCAAACAAGCCTGAATGGTCCCCAGGACTATATACAACTGAAAACTCACACCCCAGAAGTGACTCGAACCCATACTCCCACAACTGGTATGTACAGGGACGCCTTAATCCGCTTGACCATCACGACCGGACATAAGGAAGTGATAGCCGAGGCTATATGAACCACTTCCCCGCCGGCACTCGGATGGTAATCTTGGGCATAGCATTTTATCAAATCACCTCATTCTTTGGGGCACACGTGAGGAACACAAATGCAAACAAGCCTGAATGGTCCCCAGGACTATATACAACTGAAAACTCACACCCCAGAAGTGACTCGAACCCATACTCCCACAACTGGTATGTACAGGGACGCCTTAATCTGCTTGACCATCACGACCGGACATAAGGAAGTGATAGCCGAGGCTATATGAACCACTTCCCCGCCGGCACTCGGATGGTAATCTTGGGCATAGCATTTTATCAAATCACCTCATTCTTTGGGGCACACGTGAGGAACACAAATGCAAACAAGCCTGAATGGTCCCCAGGACTATATACAACTGAAAACTCACACCCCAGAAGTGACTCGAACCCATACTCCCACAACTGGTATGTACAGGGACGCCTTAATCCGCTTGACCATCACGACCGGACATAAGGAAGTGATAGCCGAGGCTATATGAACCACTTCCCCGCCGGCACTCGGATGGTAATCTTGGGCATAGCATTTTATCAAATCACCTCATTCTTTGGGGCACACGTGAGGAACACAAATGCAAACAAGCCTGAATGGTCCCCAGGACTATATACAACTGAAAACTCACACCCCAGAAGTGACTCGAACCCATACTCCCACAACTGGTATGTACAGGGACGCCTTAATCCGCTTGACCATCACGACCGGACATAAGGAAGTGATAGCCGAGGCTATATGAACCACTTCCCCGCCGGCACTCGGATGGTAATCTTGGGCATAGCATTTTATCAAATCACCTCATTCTTTGGGGCACACGTGAGGAACACAAATGCAAACAAGCCTGAATGGTCCCCAGGACTATATACAACTGAAAACTCACACCCCAGAAGTGACTCGAACCCATACTCCCACAACTGGTATGTACAGGGACGCCTTAATCCGCTTGACCATCACGACCGGACATAAGGAAGTGATAGCCGAGGCTATATGAACCACTTCCCCGCCGGCACTCGGATGGTAATCTTGGGCATAGCATTTTATCAAATCACCTCATTCTTTGGGGCACACGTGAGGAACACAAATGCAAACAAGCCTGAATGGTCCCCAGGACTATATACAACTGAAAACTCACACCCCAGAAGTGACTCGAACCCATACTCCCACAACTGGTATGTACAGGGACGCCTTAATCCGCTTGACCATCACGACCGGACATAAGGAAGTGATAGCCGAGGCTATATGAACCACTTCCCCGCCGGCACTCGGATGGTAATCTTGGGCATAGCATTTTATCAAATCACCTCATTCTTTGGGGCACACGTGAGGAACACAAATGCAAACAAGCCTGAATGGTCCCCAGGACTATATACAACTGAAAACTCACACCCCAGAAGTGACTCGAACCCATACTCCCACAACTGGTATGTACAGGGACGCCTTAATCCGCTTGACCATCACGACCGGACATAAGGAAGTGATAGCCGAGGCTATATGAACCACTTCCCCGCCGGCACTCGGATGGTAATCTTGGGCATAGCATTTTATCAAATCACCTCATTCTTTGGGGCACACGTGAGGAACACAAATGCAAACAAGCCTGAATGGTCCCCAGGACTATATACAACTGAAAACTCACACCCCATGATGTGATGGTCAAGCGGATTAAGGCGTCCCTATACATACCAGTTGTGGGAGTATGGGTTCGAGTCACTTCTGGGGTGTGAGTTTTCAGTTGTATATAGTCCTGGGGACCATTCAGGCTTGTTTGCATTTGTGTTCCTCACGTGTGCCCCAAAGAATGAGGTGATTTGATAAAATGCTATGCCCAAGATTACCATCCGAGTGCCGGCGGGGAAGTGGTTCATATAGCCTCGGCTATCACTTCCTTATGTCCGGTCGTGATGGTCAAGCGGATTAAGGCGTCCCTGTACATACCAGTTGTGGGAGTATGGGTTCGAGTCACTTCTGGGGTGTGAGTTTTCAGTTGTATATAGTCCTGGGGACCATTCAGGCTTGTTTGCATTTGTGTTCCTCACGTGTGCCCCAAAGAATGAGGTGATTTGATAAAATGCTATGCCCAAGATTACCATCCGAGTGCCGGCGGGGAAGTGGTTCATATAGCCTCGGCTATCACTTCCTTATGTCCGGTCGTGATGGTCAAGCGGATTAAGGCGTCCCTGTACATACCAGTTGTGGGAGTATGGGTTCGAGTCACTTCTGGGGTGTGAGTTTTCAGTTGTATATAGTCCTGGGGACCATTCAGGCTTGTTTGCATTTGTGTTCCTCACGTGTGCCCCAAAGAATGAGGTGATTTGATAAAATGCTATGCCCAAGATTACCATCCGAGTGCCGGCGGGGAAGTGGTTCATATAGCCTCGGCTATCACTTCCTTATGTCCGGTCGTGATGGTCAAGCGGATTAAGGCGTCCCTGTACATACCAGTTGTGGGAGTATGGGTTCGAGTCACTTCTGGGGTGTGAGTTTTCAGTTGTATATAGTCCTGGGGACCATTCAGGCTTGTTTGCATTTGTGTTCCTCACGTGTGCCCCAAAGAATGAGGTGATTTGATAAAATGCTATGCCCAAGATTACCATCCGAGTGCCGGCGGGGAAGTGGTTCATATAGCCTCGGCTATCACTTCCTTATGTCCGGTCGTGATGGTCAAGCGGATTAAGGCGTCCCTGTACATACCAGTTGTGGGAGTATGGGTTCGAGTCACTTCTGGGGTGTGAGTTTTCAGTTGTATATAGTCCTGGGGACCATTCAGGCTTGTTTGCATTTGTGTTCCTCACGTGTGCCCCAAAGAATGAGGTGATTTGATAAAATGCTATGCCCAAGATTACCATCCGAGTGCCGGCGGGGAAGTGGTTCATATAGCCTCGGCTATCACTTCCTTATGTCCGGTCGTGATGGTCAAGCGGATTAAGGCGTCCCTGTACATACCAGTTGTGGGAGTATGGGTTCGAGTCACTTCTGGGGTGTGAGTTTTCAGTTGTATATAGTCCTGGGGACCATTCAGGCTTGTTTGCATTTGTGTTCCTCACGTGTGCCCCAAAGAATGAGGTGATTTGATAAAATGCTATGCCCAAGATTACCATCCGAGTGCCGGCGGGGAAGTGGTTCATATAGCCTCGGCTATCACTTCCTTATGTCCGGTCGTGATGGTCAAGCGGATTAAGGCGTCCCTGTACATACCAGTTGTGGGAGTATGGGTTCGAGTCACTTCTGGGGTGTGAGTTTTCAGTTATATATATATATATATATATATATATATACATATATATATATATATATATATATATATATATATATATATATATATATATATATATATATATATATATATATCCCCCGACAGCAGCAGGGTTCCCAAGGAAAACAATGCTGGCATAGAACCCTTGACTGTTCGAGAATCTGAGGTTTACAAAGCAGTCATGTCTTTCCCAACAGGTTCAGCAGGGATCTTCACATGCCTAAGACCCCAGCACATCAAACAAATGCTGAACCCGGTGCTTGGAGATGCTGCAAAGGACCTTCTAGTGGAACTTACCAGATTCTCCAACATGTGTTTTGCTGGCGGCATCCCTGAGGACATCAGGCCAGTCTTTTATGGAGCAGCACTCTATGCTCTAAAGAAGAAGGATCGGGGTATCAGGCCCATTGCCGTTGGCAACACCCTTCGACGCCTCGTAGCTAAGGCTGCAGTGAGATCTATCAGCCAGGAAGCAGCCACCTTGCTGAAGCCTCATCAGCTCGGGTTTGGGATTCCCCTAGGTTGTGAAGCTGCTGCACATGCAGCGTGGGCTTACATTGCTGATCTCCCGGACCAGAAGGCACTAGTAAAGCTTGACTTAAAAAATGCTTTCAATCAAGTCAGACGAGACGCTGTCCTCAGGGCTGTACACAACCATTTCCGTCCCCTTTACCCGTTCATCCGATCGTGCTACAGTGGAAACTCTAAGCTCCTTTTTGGGGAGCATGAAATAAACTCCTGTGAAGGTGTCCAACAAGGTGACCCCTTAGCCCACCTCCTTTTCTGCCTAGCTATCAAAGAGGTCACTGATAGTCTGACAAGCGAGCTAAGCATCTGGTACCTGGATGATGGCACTCTCGCTGGAACCCCGGAAACCATTTTGGAGGATATAAGGAAAATCCAGGAGCAGGGAGCAGCCTTAGGCCTCATTCTTAATGCATCCAAATGTGAAATAATCTCCCGCAACCCAGACATCACTGGGCAAATACAAAATGTTCTTCCAGACATTCTCGTCGTCGAGCCACCGGATTGCACTCTCCTGGGTGCCCCCATTGGCCCATGAGCAATCGAGGAGGTCCTGGCTGCAAAAATCACTGATCTAAAGAGAATGCTGGACAGGCTTGACAAGATTGATGCCCATGATGCTCTCTTTCTCCTCACAAGATGCCTGTCTCTCCCTAAGTTTACCTACTTTCTGAGATGTTCTCCATCCTACAGCAGCCCTAAGTTAAATGTGTATGACACCCTTCTGAGGTCCATGCTGGTGAAAGTCCTGAACCTGCCATTGGACGACTCTCAGTGGGAGCAAGCAACCCTTCCTGTAAGACTCGGCGGCCTTGGTGTCCGCACAGCCTCCCAAATTGCTCTACCAGCTTTCCTTTCCTCCTCCCACACATCGCACGACCTCGTCAGAGATATCTTACCTGCAACCCTGAGAGATTCAGCAGGAATACACGATCCTGCTTTCACTGAATGTTCAAATCAGTGGGATATTTTTGCAGCCCCAGCAACCATTATAGAGCCAACAAAACAACACAAACAGTCCGGCTGGGACCACCCACTAGTCGAAAAAGTAGCTGATGCCATGCTCAGCGTCGCAACATCAGACAAAGAGAAAGCCCGCCTCAGAGCAGTGCGTGCCCCCCATGCAGGAGACTTCCTCCTGGCAGTACCCATGTCAGCAATGGGCACGCACCTAGATCCAAAATCCCTTTGTGTAGCAGTGACCCTCCGCCTTGGTGCCCCAATTCACACTGAATACAAGTGTATTTGCAACAGGGTGGAAGCAGACCAATACGGACTGCATGGGTTGCATTGCGGAAGCACAAAGGGCTGGCATGCAAGACACAACGAGGTCAATGACATCATCAAGAGAAGCCTCGTCTCAGCTAGGTGCCCAGCGGAGAGAGAGAACCTCGCATCCTATGGGTCCAAAACCCGGATTTCCCTGCACTTCGCCCTGATGGCATCACCATATACTCATGGAAGGAGGGTAGACAGTTGGTGTGGGACTACACATATGTATCCACCCTGGTTGACACCTATGTACACTTCGGAGCTGATCAAGCAGGTGGGGCGGCCAACCACAGGGAAACAGCAAAATCACTCAAGTACAGGTGACTGGAAGGTCATTACCGCTTTGTTCCCATAGCGTCTGGGACGCATGGCCCCCCTGGGGCAAGAGTGCCTTGGGATTTCTCAAGGAATTGGGTTCCAAGCTCATTGACGTCACCAGAGACCCAAGGGCTTCCAGTTTTCTTGTTTCAGCGCCTCAGTGTGGCGATCCAGAGGGGAAATGCTTGCTGCGTCCTCGGTTCCTGTCCAGAAGCAGAGGAGCTTCAAGAGATCCATAACCTTTAGGCATTTATCTTGTATGTTTTGTAACCTTTAAATACACAATAAAGCAAAAAAATAAAATAAAAAAGGAAGGGGGTGGTAGGAGAAAAGCACACAGAAACTGTATCGGAGGGGACCTACATTCCCCCCAATGCGTTATGTGCAGTTTCCTCCGAGGCTATGGGTCCCCCTTCTTCCAGCTAGAGCTGGTACTCCCTTCCCTTTAATATTTTTTTTTTTACATAAATATATATATATATATATATATATATATATATATATATATATATATATATATATATATATATATATAATATATATATATATATATATATATATATATATATATATATATATATATATATATATATATATATATATATATATATATATCAGGCATATACTATAGAAATTTAACTAAATTCAACCTAGCAAAAGCTGCACTAAGTAAATATGAGCATCCCACATCCTCACATACAAGCCTATGATACCTCTGTCAATGCATGAGTTAGCTATAGCTAGAAACCCCCCCCCCCAAAAAAAAAAATAGGTTTATGAACATACTAGTACATTGAGAACGATTAAGAGATTGCACTAATGTGTCAACCTCCTCGGAACCGCATGTACAAAGCTGGCTAAAAGCTATGCACTCATTTGTTCGATCGAACTGCATTAGGGATGAAGACCTTAGAATGAAGGTAACTGCAGAAGACCTATTTCAAAACATGCGATACCGCTTTTTACTCAATGCAGTTCATATATGTTTACTGAATAAGTATTTTGATTTGTTATATGCTACAGTAAGGTGTGGGGAGAATGTTTTGAACGAATGAGAGACGTACACAGGACTAACAGTGAGGGTGGAATAAAATATAAATGTCTGAGTGTTGGTGTAGCATGTTTTTGAAAATCATATATATAGATTAATACTGAATTCCTTTGTTGAAGTCTTCATGTCTGGGAGGGGTCTGGTTCATACGAATGGGAGATAGTGGATTTTTCATTTTATTTGCCCCATGGTAGATAAACGACCTTTGAAGATTGATAAAGCTTAAACTACATTCTCTAGAAAGGCAAAGAAATAGGGGTGACACGATAGAGGTGTGACTGAATGGACATGTCAAAGGGGGATATTAATACCCTATTGAAAGTTTCACCTCGAGACAGAACACGAAACAATGGATATAAATTGGTTAAATTTTTAGATTTAGGAAAAGTATCTGAGTAAATACTAGTTCGGTAACAGGGATTATCTCATTTCTTATGCTCAATATGCTATCTTAGCTAGATAATGATCTTATAAAATGGGGTAATAGTATGGAAATACCTTATTGAGAAAACTAGCTTATAATGGATAACGCATTGTACATTAGGCTACCTTTTAATCCCCTTTGCTATAAATATTGAAAATGAAAATAAATACACTACAACTGAAAACGGTCTTTTAAAGGGAAGACTGGGTAACATCATTTACCATTAGCAATGTCAGTGCAGGGTTACCGGGGCAACGAAAATCACACGACTCAATGATCGACCGTCAATGATTCACGGAAAAAATCCCGACACAATGGCCAGCCGTCACCATTTGTAACGAAAAAGACACGACGCATAAGGCGACCGTTGAAAAAAGCAAAACAATCGACGTATGCGTCGTTTCCCATTACTACAGCCGCCGACCCCAACCCCACCCCATTCAAGGTAGCACAAGGGCCGATCCCAACCACCTCCCCCCCCTCAAGGGTAACAGAGCAAGCGATCCCAACCACCCCCCCTTCAGGGGTAGCACAGGGGACGACCCTAACCCCCCCCCCCCAACAAGGGTAACATAGCGTGCGATCCCAACCACCCCCCTTCAAAAGGTAGCATAGGGGCCGACCCCAACCACCCCTAACAAGGGAAACATAGAGTGCGATCACTACCACCCCTCTTCAAGGGTAACATAGGGGCCGACCTCAACCACCCCCCCAGCAAGGGTAACATAGGGGCCGACCCCAACCACCCCCTGTCGGAAAATCCGACATCGTTTAATAATATTACATGCATTTGCAGATATTGTTGCTGCATTGTATACAAAAGTTAACCCATAGAAAATGTAGCTTGTAGTGGAATTTTCCGTCTATAGAAAATGGGATATCATTGCCACATACTATTATAAATTCACCAGCTTTTGTGTTGGGAATTATTCTTAAATACATTAGTCTTTGGACTTTTTACATCATAAAAATATCTCATATGAATTAATTTAATTATCAATATTAAAATAGAGTAAATGTGACCCTTCTATCACTTACTGACATCTGGACAAAGTAGGCCAGTAGAGTGGTGAGGGAGTGGTCAGGCATTGTTGTTAAGACCAGAGGCGCACAGGAGTAAACAGCTCCTATCATTTCTCTTGGACGAAGTGTAATGTAGATCATATTAGTGCTCTACCATCATCAACACGCTGTCAACAATAATCAAGAGAAGTGTTCTGCCGAAACCCGTTTATCGAATTGTTTTTGGCCATTAATGCTAGGTAGATAAGGGCGAACCGGTTAGAATGCGAAGAGCCTCTTAATAAGAGGTAATTAAGCCTTGGTCTTTATTTTATGAATTATACAGTGTTTTCTCTGATATAGCTGTCATATATTAGGATTCTGGCTTTACAGTTAGCGTCCTTTGACAGGTCAAGAAGAGGAAGCCAGCATTGTGTATTAGTTACTGGGTGATGGAGGCTGCCTCACATGAGGAAATTTGGTGTCTACATCCTAGTTATATCTGGTGGACTAAGCCTGCTGTATAATAAGATAAGGAACCTCCTCAATGTATACTAATATATGTAGTTTAATACTGTAGTTTGATTTGCTGCATATATATAAATTCAATATAAACTCCCCCTAATGTGTAGTGGATCGATTTGTGAGATTATTGCAGAAATACAGTCCACTTAGCATCATACAAATTGCTATCGAAATATATAAATTAACGTAAATATAAATTCTATATAAATTCATATAAATTAAATAAATATAAATCTCACAGGTCGGTTCCCACATTATTTGGTCCTTCGAAACCGGATTAATTGGTCCTTCGAACCTAGATTATTTGGTCGTTGGAACCTAGAATATATGATCATTCGAACCTTGATGGTCTAGAGAGCTAGATTGTCATCAAATTAAATAAACTAGTGTAATAAATTAGTGAACAACAAAGCCAGTCAAAGACGGCGGCGTTGTCTCGAGCTAGCCCACGACCCCCTCAGCTCAGTCCAGCCTCATCAGCGGTTTCATGGCCAACCACCGATTTGGTGGCGTATTATTTCCGTGAAGTGACAGTGCTTATATTGAAGCCAGCCAAATTAGTGCCTGTGTCCTCCCGAGATTGTTCACGGATTTCGTGGTGTTAATTTCGCGAGAGATTATCCACGAATTTTGTGGAGTTAATTTCGTGAGGCCACTAATAATATTTAATACTTCTTGATAATATTAGAAGTTTCATAGAGGCTAATTAAGAGGCTATTATCAATAATTGTGTATATTATTTCTCCAAAATAGAGAATTATTTAATATATATTGCACTAGTGTTCTCAATATAATATTTACCAATTGCCAACCCACAACAGGGTAGGATATACATTGACTAGTGTTTATAGATAACCTAGTCCCTTATTACCATTGACTAGTTGAACTATTTATTGTTCATCCTAGTCCCATTTATTACCATAGTGTAGTTGTACTATATCGATCAACCTAGCACCATTAATTAATGGTACAGACCCTATTTTGGGTGTAATTGTTATCAGCTTGAGTTGACTTGTTTATATATAATAATTTACTTATGATCATTACACCTTTGAGTGATTAATTAGTGTCTATACCATCCTAGGGTGATATAGAAGAGTTAACCTAAAGGTACTTCCAGTGACACTGGTTTATCACTCAAATCATTAGTGTGTATGATTATATATATATATATATATATATATATATATATATATATATATATATATATATATATATATATATATATATATATATATATATATATATATATATATATATATATATAATGTGTATTAATTTTAAGTGCTAACCTCTAGATGAGGTAGGATTACAGCCTAGTGAGTGCAGAAATTTTACCCTAGGCTACCATCAGTACTTGTTCAGTATTATGAGCAACCCAAGTACAAGACCCACAAGGCTTAACCAACTAGCCAGTATGGATAATGCAGGGAGAATGAAAAGAACCCTTGCAGGTCTTAAAGGTAACTTAAGAAGACAGATCAAGAAATGTGAAGATTTGTCACAACAATCTCCAGTTGATTATGCTGACCTGGAAAGCTATTATCAAGCAGCTGCAGGTAAATTTGAGCAAATCAAATGCCAAAAATCTCTCCTTGTGGGGACAGACTACTACCATCGATTCATGGGTAGCCCTACTAAATATCAGAGCACAACCATGTTAAATTCTGCAGGAGGTAAATTACTCTCAGGCCCAGTATCAAGCCTGAGGAGACCTATGGCTGCAGATAAACAATACCAATAGAAATCTAAATTTGTCAGCTGATTATATTTCTCCAGTAGCATTATACTAAGGAGATTACAGCTGACTATAGCAACAGAGGTTGATGTAAATATCATCATTTAAAGCTGAAGATGAGTTCATGAGGCCTCAGTGGCAAATCAGTGAACAGTAGCCTAAACAGCTACAAGTCACTGCGACCAATGTCACTGAACCCACTGCAGTCTCAGAACCATTCTTTACTTTAATGATGGGCTATTCAATCCTCTGAATCAATTAATTATATTAAACCCCCCTAAATCTGATGAATGATTTTGATACATTTATTATTTAATCAAGATGAATTCCATGGGCCTCAGTGTATATATATATATATATATCAGTGACTAGTTACTTGAACAAGCTTCAAGTTATATCCAATGTCACTGATCTCACTGTAGTCCCTGAATCATACTTGACTGTAGTACTTGATCACATCCAGTCTTTTGGGTTGAATAATATGTAATTAGGCTTGAATTTTAGCCTCTCAAGAGTTAACAAGGAAATGAAATCACATTAAACTTCTAACCCATGCAACTCGAGTACGGGACGTCCGTCCTGTACGAACAGACGCACAAATATGTGATTACTAACAACTAACATCATATTAATCTAATAATTCGAAGGAGGAGTATCAGTGTTCAACTGTTCTAAATTGGACTTCGACCCGTGAGCAGCCCCCAGGGAATTATGTCGGAAAATCTGACACCATTTAATAATAATACATGCAATTGCAGATATTGTTGGTGCATTGTATACACAAATTAACCCATAGAAAATGTAGCTTGTAGTGGAATTTTCCATCTATAGAAAACAGGATATCATTGCCACATATTATTATAAACTCACCAGCTATTGTGTTGGGAATTATTCTTAAATACATTAGTCTTTGGACTTTTTACGTCATAAAAACATCTCATATGAATTAATTTAATTATCAATATTAAAATAGAGTAAATGTGACCCATCTATTACTTACTGACATCGGGACAAAGTAGGCCAGTAGAGTGGTGAGGGAGTGGTCAGGCATTGTTGTTAAGACCAAAGGCGCACAGGAGTAAACACTCCTATCATTTCTCTTGGGCGAAGTGTAATGTAGATCATATTAGTGCTCTACCATCATCAACATGCTGTCAACAATAATCAAGGGAAGTGTTCTGCCGAAACCCGTTTATCTAATCGTTTTTGGCCATTAATGCTAGGTAGATAAGGGCGAACCGGTTAGAATGCGAAGAGCCTCTTAATAAGAGGTAATTAAGCCTTGGTCTTTATTTTATGAATTATACAGTGTTTTCTCTGATATAGCTGTCATATATTAGGATTCTGGCTTTACAGTTAGCGTCCTTTGACAGGTCAAGAAGAGGAAGCAAGCATTGTGTATTAGTTACTGGGTGATGGAGGCTGCCTCACATGAGGAAATTTGGTGTCTACATCCTAGTTATATCTGGTGGACTAAGCCTGCTGTATAATAAGATAAGAAACCTCCTCAATGTATACTAATATATGTAGTTTAATACTGTAGTTTGATTTGCAGCATATATATAAATTCAATATAACCCCCCTTTAAAAAATTTAATTTTTATAAATTCATATAAATTAAATATATATAAATCTCACAGGTCGGTTCCCACACCCCCCTTCAAGGGTGACATAGGGGCTGACCCCAACCACCCGTCTCCAAGGGTAGCATAGCGGCCAACACCAACTACCCCCCCTTCAATGGTAACATAGCAGCCGACCCCAACCACCCCCATCAAGGGTAACATAAGGGTCGACACCAACCACCCCCCTTCAAGGGTGACATAGGGGCCGACCAAAATCACCCCTCAACAGGGGTAGCATAGTGGCCGACACCAACTACCCACCTTCAACGGTAGCATTGCGGCGGACCCCCTCCCCCCCCCTTCATAGGCAGCATAGCGGCCGACCCCAACCACCTTCGCTTCAAGGGTAGCATAGGGGCCGACCCCAACCACCACCACCCCCCCTTCAAGGGTAGCATAGGGTCAGACGCCCAACCAACCCCTCCTTCAGGGGTAACATAGTTTCCGACCTCAAACACCCCCATTTCAAGGGTAGCATAGGGGCTGACCCAGATCCCCGCCCCTACAAGGATAGCATTGGGGCACCCCCCCCCTTTTCAGGAGTAACATAGGGGCCGATCCCAACCACCCCCCCTTCAAGGGTAACATAGCATGCAACCCCAATCACTCCACTTCAAGGGTAGCATAGAGGCCGACCCCAACCACCCCCCTTTCAGGGGTAACATAGCGTGCGATCACAACCTCGCCCCTTCAAGGGTGACATAGGGGCTGACCCCAACCACCCCCTTCAAGGGTGACATAGGGGCCGACCCCATCCCTAAACTTCATGAGTAGCATAGGGACCGACCCCAACCACCCCCACCCCCCTTCAAGGGAAACATAGGGACCGACCTCAACCACCCCCCTTCAAGGGTAACATAAGGGTCCACCGCAACCACCCCTTTCAAGGGTGACATAGGGGCTGACCCTAGCCACCCCCCCCCCTTCAAGAGTAACATAGCGGCTGACTAACCACCCCCTTTCAAGGGTAGCATAGCGGCCATCCCCGAGCACCCCGCCCCCCTTCAAGGGATACATAGAGACGTACCCAACCACCCCCTTAAAGAGTAGCACAGTGACTGAACCCAACCACCCACCTTCAGGATAGCATAGGGGCCGGTCCCAACTACCCCCATTCAAGGGTAACACAGCGGCCGTCCCCAACCTTCCCCCCCCCCCTTCAGGGGAAACATACCGGCCGTCACCCCCCCCACCTTCAAGGGAAGCATAGGGGCCGACCTCCCCCCCCAATCAAGGGAAGCATAGGAGCCGACCCCAGCCACTCCCCTTCAAAGGGAAACATAGTGGAGACCACAACCACCCCTCCCCCACCTTCAAGAAGAGCATAGGGGCCGACACCAATTACACCCTTTCAAGGGTAACATAGGGGCCGACCCCAACCACCCCCCTTCAAGAGTAGCATAGGGGCCGACCCCAACAACTCCCCTTCAAGGGTAGCATATGGGCAGACCCAAACCACCCCCTTTCAAGGGTAGCAGTGGGGTCGACCACAACCACCCCCTTCAAGGGTAACATAGGGGCAGACCCCAACCACCCCCCCTTTATGGGTAACATCAGGGCCAACCCCCCTTCAAGGGTAGCATATACGGGCCGATCCCAATAAGCCCCTCCAAGGGTAACATTGGGGCCGACCCCAACCACCTCTCTTCAAGGGTAACATAGGGGCTGGCCCCCAACCCCCCCCCCCTTCTAGGGTGCCATTGCGGCCGACCCCAACCACTCCCCTTCAAGGATAACATTGCACCCGACCCCAACAACCCCCTCCGTCAAGGGTAGTATAGTGGCCCACCCCAAGCACCCCCTCTTTACGAGTAGCATAGGGGCCGACCCCAATCACCACCAGCCCTCTTCAAGGGTAACATAGCAGACGACCCCACCTACCCCCTACAAGGATAGCATAAGGGCCGACCCCAACCACCCCCTTCTAGGGTAGCGTAGTTTCCGACCCCAACTACCCCCCTTCCAGGGGAAGCATAGGGGCCGACCCCAACCACCCCCCTTCAAATGTTACATAGGAGCCAGATCCAACCCCCACCCTTTCAAGGGTAACTTAGCGCCCAATCCCAACCACCCCACTTCAAGGGTAACATAGCGGCTGACACTAACCACCCCCCTTCATGGGTTACATAGGGGCCGACCCCATCCACCCCCTTTAAGGGTAGCATATAGCCGACCCCAACCACCCCCTTCAAAGGTAACATAGCGGCCGACCACCACCAACCTCCCCCCCTTCAAGGGTAACATATCGGCCGATCCCAACCACCCCCCCCCCCCCATTCAAGGGTAACATAGCGGCCGACCACCACCACCCTCCCCCCCTTCTAAGGTAACATAGCGGCCATCCCCAACCCCCCCCCCCCCTTCAAAGGTAGCATAGCGGCCGACCCCAATTACCACACTTCAATGGTTGCACAGGGGCAGACCCCCCCCCTTGAAGGGTAGCATAGGGGCTGACCCCAACCACTCCCCTTGAGGAGTTACATTGCGGCCGACCCGAACCACCTCCACTTCAAGGGTAGCATAGTGTCAGACCCCAAAAACCCCCCTAGAAGGGGAGCATAGGGGCCGACCCCAACCACCCTTCGTTCAAGGGTAACATAGTGGCCGACTCCAACCACCCACTTCAAGGGTAACATAGTGGCCGACCCCAACCACCCCTCTCGAAGGGTAGCATAGAGGCCAACCCCAACCATTCCCCCCTTCAAGGGAAGCATAGGGGCAGACCCCCAACCATCCCCCATCAAGGGTAGCATAGGGACCGAACCCATTCACCCCCATCAAGGGTAACATAGGGGCCGACCCCAACCACCCTCACTTCAATCGTAACATAGTGACCGACCCCAACCACCCCTCTTGAAGGGTAGCATAGGGGCCAACCCCAACCACCCCCCTTCAAGGGTAACATAGGGGCCAACCCCAACCAGCCCCCTTCAAGGGTAACATAGGGGCCGACCCCAACCACCCCCCCTTCAAGGGTAACATAGGGGCCAACCCCAACCACCCCCCTTCAAGGGTAACATAGGGGCCGACCCCAACCACCCCCCTTCAAGGGTAACATAGGGGCCGACCCCAACCACCCCCCTTCAAGGGTAACATAGGGCCGACCCCAACCACCCCCTTTCAAGGGAAGCATAGGGGCCGACCCCAATTTCCCCCCTTCAAGGGTTACATAAGAACATAAGAACATAAGAACAAAGGTAACTGCAGAAGGCCTATTGGCCCATACGAGGCAGCTCCTATTCTATAACCACCCAATCCCACTCATATACTTGTCCAACCCGTGCTTGAAACAATCGAGGGACCCCACCTCCACAATGTTACGCGGCAATTGGTTCCACAAATCAACAACCCTGTTACTGAACCAGTATTTACCCAAGTCTTTCCTAAATCTAAACTTATCCAATTTATATCCATTGTTTCGTGTTCTGTCCTGTGTTGATACTTTTAATACCCTATTAATATCCCCCCGGTTATGTCCATTCATCCACTTGTAAACCTCTATCATGTCACCCCTAACTCTTCGCCTTTCCAGTGAATGCAACTTAAGCTTTGTTAATCTTTCTTCATATGAAAGATTTCTAATTTGGGGAATTAACTTAGTCATCCTACGCTGGACACGTTCAAGTGAATTTATATCCATTCTATAATATGGCGACCAAAACTGAACTGCATAATCTAAATGGGGCCTAACTAGAGCAAGATATAACTTGAGAACCACACCAGGTGTCTTGTTACTAACGCTGCGATTAATAAATCCAAGTGTCCGATTTGCCTTATTACGAACATTTATGCATTGATCCTTTTGTTTTAAATTCTTACTAATCATAACTCCCAGATCCCTTTCGCAATCCGACTTCGCAATCACAACACCATCTAGCTCGTATCTTGTAACTCTATCATCATTACCTAACCTCAGAACTTTACATTTATCAGCATTAAACTGCATCTGCCAATCCTTTGACCATTTCAAAACCCTATCTAGATCAACTTGAAGTGATAGTGAGTCCTCCTCCGAATTAATTTCCCTACCGATTTTCGTATCATCGGCAAATTTGCAAATGTTGCTACTCAAACCTGAATCTAAATCATTTATATATATTATAAACAACAGAGGTCCCAGGACAGAGCCTTGAGGCACTCCACTTACAACATATTCCCACTCTGACTTGATTCCATTTATACTAACTCTCTGTTTCCTTTGGTATAGCCATGCCCTAATCCAGCTTAATATAGCACCCCCAATACCATGAGACTCTATTTTTTTAATCAGTCTTTCATGTGGCACTGTATCAAAAGCTTTGCTAAAGTCAAGGTATACAACATCGCAATCCTTACCACTGTCAACTGCCTCAACAATGCTAGAATAAAAAGATAACAAATTTGTTAAACATGAACGGCCATTTATAAAACCATGTTGCGACTCAATTATTAATTTATGTTTTTCAAGATGAAGACGAATTTTATTTGCTATTATAGATTCGAGTAACTTTCCCACAATAGACGTTAGGCTAATTGGTCGATAGTTAGACGCAAGTGATCTATCTCCTTTCTTAAAAACTGGTATCACATTAGCAACTTTCCAAAACTCTGGCACTCTGCCTGACTCTATTGATTTATTAAATATGGTTGACAGTGGGTCACAAAGCTCCTCTTTGCATTCTTTAAGCACCCTGGCAAACACTTCATCCGGCCCTGGGGATTTGTTTGGTTTGAGTTTTACTATTTGTTTAAGAACATCCTCCCTGGTAACTGCTAAACTCGTCAACCTGTCCTCGTCCCCACCCACATAGACTTGTTCGGCTGAAGGCATATTGTTAAGTTCCTCTTTAGTAAATACAGATACAAAATATTTATTAAAAATACTACTCATCTCTTCATCACTATCTGTTATTTGACCTGTCTCAGTTTTTAATGGACCTATCCTTTCCCTAGTCTTAGTACGATATAACTGAAAAAACCCTTTAGGATTTGTCTTTGCTTGCCCTGCTATGCGAACTTCATAGTTTCTTTTTGCTTTCCTTATCTCTTTTTTAACATTTCTAATCAGTTGTACGAATTCCTGTTCTAAAGTGACCTCCCCATTTTTAATCCTTTTGTACCAAGCTCTCTTTTTACCTATAAGGTTCTTCAAATTCTTTGTTATCCACTTTGGGTCATTAGTATTCGATCTATTCAATTTGTATGGTATACTACGTTCCTGTGCTTTGTTTAGAATATTCTTAAATAAGTTATATATTGAATCCACATCGAAATCCCCATATAAGTCACCTATCGCTGGGTTCATGTCTCGCTCCAAGACCGGCCCACACCCCATACCCAAGACTTTCCAATCAATTTGACCCAAAAAATTTCTTAGGCTATTAAAATCAGCTTTTCGAAAATCTGGCACTTTAACAGAATTTTCTCCTACTGGTCTATTCCATTCTATGCTAAATCTGATTTCTTTGTGATCACTGCTCCCTAGCTCACTCCCTATTTCGATGTCATTAATTTGCGTTTCCCTGTTAGTTAACACTAAATCTAAAATATTATTTTCCCGTGTTGGTTCCTTAATGTGTTGCGTAAGAAAGCAATCGTCAATTAATTCTAGAAAATCTTCTGCTTCACTATTCCCTGTTTTGTTCAACCAGTTTATTCCGCTAAAATTAAAGTCACCCATGACATAAATACTGTTAGATCTAGATGCTCTAGATATTTCATCCCATAGATGCTTTGCTTCCATTCTGTCTAAATTTGGTGGCCTATATATTACTCCTATTATAATATTATTAGCTTTTTCGTTTAATTCAATCCAAATAGTTTCTGTGTGTGGCTCTGTTTTGATTCCCTCTTTGAGACTACATTTCAAATTGTCCCTAACATATATGGCTACTCCACCTCCTCGTCTAATATATCTATCTGTGTGAAATAGTTTAAATCCATATATTTGATATTCAGCTAATAGTTCTCTATTTTCTACATTCATCCACGTTTCGGTAAGTGCAATAATATCTATTTTTTCTGTGCAGACAAGAGCATTTAATTCGTTAATTTTATTTCTTAGACTTCTACTGTTAGTGTAATATACCCTAAGTGAATTGTTATTTTGCGGACCTTCTCTTTCCCTGATCGTTTTGCCAATTCCTTTCTCCCACAAACACATACTTTTATTACCTCCTTCCTCCAAATCAATTCCCATACCTCTATCTACTAACAGTTTAAACCCAAACAAACACCTCTAACCACTTCTTCTAACGAGTTCGCAACAGCAACAACCCCAGCTCTCGATAGATGCACCCCATCACGAGCATACATTTCATTTCTTCCATAGAAGTGTTCCCAGTTGTCTATGAAAGATATTGCATTTGATTTGCAATATCTTTCCAGCCGGCAATTGACACCAAGTGCCCTCGATATCCATTCATTTCCCACTCCCTTTCTTGGAAGAATGCCACATATGATCGGGATTCCTCCCTTGCTCCTAACTAACTCTATGGCTGTTTTATACCTCTGAATCAGTTCCTCACTCCTAACTCGACCAACATCATTTCCTCCCACGCTAATGCAAATAATGGGATTGTTCCCATTACCAGCCATAATATCATTCATGTTGTTTATAATATCACCAATGCCAGCTCCGGGATAGCAAACCCTTAACCTGTTCCCCCTATCTCTAGCACAAAACGTTCTATCCAAATACCTTATCTGGGAATCTCCCACAACTAATGTTTGCTTAGGTACTTCCTTTACTTTCTGAGGGGCCTGCGCTTCCTTTCTCTTCGTTGCTTTCCCTTTTGCGCGATCCACAGTCTCTCCACAGCACTCGTCCTCCAAAACCTCAAATGAATTAGAAGTTGCTATGGCGTTTGAAGGCGGCTTTATCAAAGTCTTCTTAAGGCCCCTGTCTTTCACAACTCTCCAAGACGAGGTCCCTTTACTGCTGGTCTCCTCCTTCGTTACTTCTCGTTGTTTTTTGAGCTGACGCACCTCCTCCCGCAGAAAGTCCAACTCTGTCCTCAGGGCTCCCACTAGAGTCACCAGGTCCTTAACTACAACTTCCATATTGCAATGATGGGCCGACATAGGGGCCGACCCCAACTACCCCCCTTCAAGGGTAACATTGCGGCCGACCCCAACCACCCCCCTTCAAGGGTAACATAGCGGCCGACCCCAACCACCCCTTTCAAGTGTAACATAAGGGTCATAAGAACATAAGAACATAAGAACAAAGGCAACTGCAGAAGGCCTATTGGCCCATACGAGGCAGCTCCTATTTATAACCACCCAATCCCACTCATATACTTGTCCAACCCGCGCTTGAAACAACCGAGGGACCCCACCTCCAGCACGTTACGCAGTAATTGGTTCCACAAATCAACAACCCTGTTACTGAACCAGTATTTACCCAAGTCTTTCCTAAATCTAAACTTATCCAATTTATACCCATTGTTTCGTGTTCTGTCTTGTGTTGATACTTTTAATACCCTATTAATATCCCCGTTGTTATGTCCATTCACCCACTTGTAAACCACTATCATGTCACCCCTAACTCTTTGCCTTTCCAGTGAATGCAACTTAAGCTTTGTTAATCTTTCTTCATATGAAAGATTTCTAATTTGGGGAATTAACTTAGTCATCCTACGTTGGACACGTTCAAGTGAATTTATATCCATTCTATAATACGGCGACCAAAACTGAACTGCATAATCTAAATGGGGCCTAACCAGAGCAAGATATAGCTTAAGAACCATGAGACTTTTGATAGAGTCTCATGGTATTGGGGGTGCTATATTAAGCTGGATTAGGGCATGGCTATACCAAAGGAAACAGAGAGTTAGTATAAATGGAATCAAGTCAGAGTGGGAAAATGTTGTAAGTGGAGTGCCTCAAGGCTCTGTCCTGGGACCTCTGTTGTTTATAATATATATAAATGATTTAGATTCAGGTTTGAGTAGCAACATTTGCAAATTTGCCGATGATACGAAAATCGGTAGGGAAATTAATTCGGAGGAGGACTCACTATCACTTCAAGTTGATCTAGATAGGGTTTTGAAATGGTCAAAGGATTGGCAGATGCAGTTTAATGCTGATAAATGTAAAGTTCTGAGGTTAGGTAATGATGATAGAGTTACAAGATACGAGCTAGATAGTGTTGTGATTGCGAAGTCGGATTGCGAAAGGGATCTGGGAGTTATGATTAGTAAGAATTTAAAACAAAAGGATCAATGCATAAATGTTCGTAATAAGGCAAATCGGACACTTGGATTTATTAATCGCAGCGTTAGTAACAAGACACCTGGTGTGGTTCTCAAGCTATATCTTGCTCTAGTTAGGCCCCATTTAGATTATGCAGTTCAGTTTTGGTCGCCATATTATAGAATGGATATAAATTCACTTGAACGTGTCCAGCGTAGGATGACTAAGTTAATTCCCCAAATTAGAAATCTTTCATATGAAGAAAGATTAACAAAGCTTAAGTTGCATTCACTGGAAAGGCGAAGAGTTAGGGGCGACATGATAGAGGTTTACAAGTGGGTGAATGGACATAACAAGGGGGATATTAATAGGGTATTAAAAGTATCAACACAGGACAGAACACGAAACAATGGGTATAAATTGGATAAGTTTAGATTTAGGAAAGACTTGGGTAAATACTGGTTCAGTAACAGGGTTGTTGATTTGTGGAACCAATTGCCGCGTAACGTGGTGGAGGTGGGGTCCCTCGATTGTTTCAAGCGCGGATTGGACAAGTATATGAGTGGGATTGGGTGGTTATAGAATAGGAGCTGCCTCGAATGGGCCAATAGGCCTTCTGCAGTTACCTTTGTTCTTATGTTCTTAAGAACCACACCAGGTGTCTTGTTACTAACGCTTCGATTAATAAATCCCAGTATCCTATTCGCCTTATTACGAACATTCATGCATTGATCCTTTTTTTTTAAATTCTTACTAATCATAACTCCCAGATCTTTTTCGCAATCCGACTTCGCAATCTCAACACCATCTAGCTCGTATCTTGTAACTCTATCATCATTTCCTAGCCTCAGAACTTTACATTTATCAGCATTAAACTGCATTTGCCAATCATTTGACCATTTCAAAACCCTATCTAGATCAACTTGAATTGATAGTGAGTCCTTCTCCGAATTAATTTCCCTACCGATTTTCGTTTCATCGGCAAATTTGCAAATGTTGCTACTCAAACCTGAATCTAAATCATTTATATATATTATAAACAACAGAGGTCCTAGGACAGAGCCCTGAGGTACTCCACTAACAACATCATCCCACTCTGACTTAACCCCATTTATACTAACTCTCTGTTTCCTTTGGAATAGCCATGCCCTAATCCAAGTTAATATAGCACCCCCAATACCATGAACATCTATTTTTTTAATTAGTCTTTCATGTGGCACTGTATCAAAAGCTTTGCTAAAGTCAAGGTACACAACATCACAATCCTTACCACTATCAACTGCCTCAACTATGCTGGAATAAAAAGTTAGCAAATTTATTAAACATGAACGGCCATTTGTAAAACCATGTTGCGACTCATTTATTAATTTATGTTTTTCAAGATGAAGACGAACAATTCCATTCTATGCTAAATCTGATTACTTTGTGATCACTGTTCCCTAGCTCACCCCCTATTTCGATGTCATTAATTTGTGTTTCCCTGTTAGTTAACACTAAATCTAAAATATTATTTTCCCGCGTTGGTTCCTTAATGTGTTGCGTAAGAAAGCAATCGTCAATTAATTGTAGAAAATCTTCTGCTTCACTATTCCCTGTTTTGTTCAACCAGTTTATTCCACTAAAATTAAAGTCACCTATGACATAAATACTGTTAGATCTAGATGCTCTAGATATTTCATTCCATAGATGCTTTGCTTCCATTCTGTCTAAATTTGGTGGCCTATATATAACTCCTATTATAATATTATATGCTTTTCGTATAATTCTATCCAAATAGTTTCTGTGTGTGGCTCAGTTTTGATTCCCTCTTTGAGACTACATTTCAAATTGTCCCTAACATATATGGCTACTCCCCCTCCTCATCTAACATATCTATCTGTGAGAAATAGTTTAAATCCATTTATCTGAAATTCAGCTTATAGTTCTCTTTTTTCTACGTTCATCCACGTTTCAGTAAGTGCAATAATATCTATTTTTTCTGTGCAGACAAGAGCATTTAATTCATTAATTTTATTTCTTAGACTTCTACTGTTAGTGTAATATATCCTAAGTGAATTGTTATTTTGAGGCCCTTTTCTTTCCCTGATCATTTCGCCAATTCTTTTCTCCCACGAACACATACTTTTATTACCTCCTTCCTCCAAATCATTTCCCATACCACTATCTACTAACAGTTTAAACCCAAACAAACACCTCTAACCACTGGTTCCAACGAGTTCGCAACAGCAACAACCCCAGCTCTCGATAGATGCACCCCATCACGAGCATACATTTCATTTCTTCCATAGAAGCGTTCCCAGTTGTCTATGAAAGATATTGCATTTGATTTGCAATATCTTTCCAGCCGGCAATTGACACCAAGTGCCCTCGACATCCATTCATTTCCCACTCCCTTTCTTGGAAGAATGCCACATATGATCGGGATTCCTCCCTTGCTCCTAACTAATTCAATGGCTGTCCTAAATCTATGTATTAGTTCCTCACTCCTAACTCGCCCAACATCATTACCCCCTGCACTAATACAAATAATGGGTTTGTTCCCATTTCCCGTCATAATATCATTCATGTTTTCAACAATATCACCAATTCCAGCTCCCGGATAGCAAACCCTTAATCTGTTTCCCCTATCTCTGGCACAAAACGTTCTGTCTAAATACCTCACCTGGGAATCTCCCACAACCAAAATTCGCTTCGGTACCGCCCTAACTTTCTGAGCAGCCTGAGGGGCCTGCGCTCCGCCGTTCCTCGCTGATTTCCTCGCTGCAGGCGCACTACAGCACTCGTCCTCCAACACGGCAAATGAATTTGCCGTCCTTAGGGCGTCTGTAGGCGGCCTTGTCAAGGTCTTCTTAAGACCCCTGTCTTTCACTACTCTCCACGATGAGGTCTCGTCAACGCTGGTCTCCTCCTTCGTTTCCTCTCGAAGTCTCAGCCGTCGTACCTCCTCCCACAGGGAATCCATCTCTGCTCTCAGAGCTCCAACCAAACTCACCAAATCATTAACTAATCCTTCCAAAATTGCAATAATAATGTTACTCCAGAGCTCCAGCTAACACAACCTCTCACTGTGACAGGTTGGTTGGGTGGTTGGGTGGTTGGGTCGACCCCAACCACCCGCCTTCAAGTGTAACATAGCGGCCGACCGCAACCACCCACCTTCAAGGGTGACATAGTGGCCGACCCCAACCACCCCCCTTCAAGGGTAACGTAGTAGCCGACCCCAACCACCCCAGTTCAAGGGTAACATAGTGGCCGACCCCACCCACCCCCCCTTCAAGGATAACATAGCGGCTGACCCCAACCACCCCCCTTCAATGGTACCATAGCGGCCTACCCCAACCACCCCCCTTCAAGGGTAACATAGTGGCCGACCCCAACCACCCCATTTCAGGGGTAACATAGTGTTCGACCACAACCACCCCATTTCAAGGGTAACATAGTGGCAGACCCCAACCACCCCACTTCAAGGGTAACATAATGGCCGACCCTAACCACCCCCCTTCAAGGGTAACATAGCGGCCGACCCCAACCACCCCCACCCCCCCCCTTCAAGGGTAACGTAGCGGCCGACCCCAACTACCCCTCTTAAATTGTAGCTAAACTGAATGATCAAATCACCTCTATAAAATTTACTATGGAGATTGAAATTGATAAATGTTTGCTATTCCTAGATGTACTTATTCATAGGGAAGATTTTTCACTAAAGTTTAGTGCCTACAGAAAACCTACGAATAATTTATCTTATGTTCATTATTTCTCAGGTTATAGATACAATGTAAAAAAATAATTCTTTTCCTTTATGTATCTAAGAGCTCTTCGGATTGTTAGTCCAGAATTCTTAGATGAAGAGTTTAAGAATATTGATTCTATTGGTCTCAAGCTTTGTTATCCACTGATTTTTTTTGAAGTTTGTCGTAGCAAAGCACGTCGTACATATTATAATAATATATGCAGTGAAAAAATTCGCCCTAAGAATGTGTTATGTTTACCATATATTGCTGGGTTTGAAAATATGGTCAAGGCCTTGAAACTTTTTGATATACATGTATTGTTTAGTTACGAAAATACTGTTGGTAAACTATTAGTTAGAAACACCCCTCGTAGTGATAATTGTGTCATTTATAAAATACCTTGTAAAGACTGTAATAAGTTCTATGGTGGGCAAACATCTAAAGATTTGAAATGTAGAATTTCGCAACATAAATACTCTGTAAGACATGGCCAATTGTCTAATGCTTTGTTCATTTGTCAGAGAATTCTCACCAAATTGATTGGGAGATGGCTTCTTCAATAACGAATTGTAAAAGCACTTATAACAGGAACATAATTTAATCTGCTTTAATGCAGATTACAAAAGAATGTAATTTGAACATTAGCAGTGGTTTATAACTTAGATCCATTTTTGACAAATCAATTAAAGGGCGATTTGAGTAGGCTCATTGAAGCACATTTGTCTCACTAATTCATTGTTAATATTTACTATCTTATGCGATTATTATCCATGTGTAGGCCGATTGATGCAGCTCTTATTTTATGGGCCCATAAACCATTAGTGGGTATAAATAGGTGCTGCCTCGTATGGGCTAATGGGCCTTCTGCAGTTTTTATCCGGCTCTTATTTATTTCCACCTAATTCCCATTCATTTTTCATTGTACCTCACTACACTTCACCTCTCTTTCCTGCCTGTATATTTGGCCAATACTTGACTTGTAAATCTTTACGGGCTCACCATAGTCCGTGCTACATGGACACTTCGTCCTGAGTAGCTAAATCTTTAACAACAACAACTTGTAAATCATTCATTCCTTCTGAAGAAGTATTAATATACGAAAGTACTTAAGGAAATTCGTGTTTCAATTCTTCCTCCGTGGTCTGGCATCGTCACATTTTTCATCACGTGTTAATTTTCGTGATTTACACACACACACACACACACACACACACACACACACACACACACACACACACACACACACACACACACACACACACACACACACACACATACACACACACACACACACAGACACACAGTACCGTGAGCCAGTAGGGGAACACACACGATTAGAGAGGTCCGCGGAAATTCGTCAATTTCTCGGGACATTGAAGGAGTATAGAGGCTAGATCATAGTATTTGGCCTCTCGCAGTGTGTAGCTAGCAGGGTGCAACATAGTATAGTCATATCGCTAGCGATAGTGCGAAGATTTGGCGAAGAAACCAAAGTGGAGCTAGTGGCATCACCGGTGCATGTAAGTGTGGAGGACCGCGTAGAGCGACCTGACTGGGTGGGACGACCCGCCATGGAACTAACTGATTGTGTTGTTGAGTGGTGACTGTGATCAGTGGTACAGTAAATTAGTGAACTGTCACACAACGATACAGTGACTGACTCCAGAGCTTTGTGTAGACAGAGAAGAAAAGACATCATCAATCTACTAACACTTAGTGAATCACCTAGTGGGAGACAATGACGAATAACCATCGTCATCATACATCGTCCTTACTCATCTAGTTGTGTGAGTGGGAGACAGACTGGTATGTACCCCCTCTCTGGTCAATTAATCAGGTGTGCAGATTGAGGTAAAATATTATCAAATTCTTGTTCAGGATATCATATATATTTAAAAATCTCAGGGTGGCTCATTTAGGTAGAGGTAACGCTGAAGGGATCTCGTGACACGCACGCACGCCCGCCCATGTACGTATGCATGTACACAAGCGTGCACACGCTAAACAGACACACACACACACACATACACGCACACACACACAAACCTTCAGTCAGGGGAAAAGGCATTAACACCTGGGAACAGGGGATAGGACCTTACTATCCCCCCCCTGTTAACCCCCCATCTGACCTGACCTGACCTGGTCGCCATCTCCGCCCCCCCACCCCCAGTCCCCCGCATCCCCCATACACACACTATTCCCCTCCCCACTCTCTCCCCCTCTCTCCCTCTCCCACTCCCTCTCTCCCCCTCTCCCACTCTCTCTCTCTCCCACTCTCTCTCTCTCTCTCACTCTCTTTCTCTCCCACTCTATCTCTCTCTCCCACTCTCTCTCTCTCTCTCTCTCTCTCTCTCTCTCTCTCTCTCTCTCTCTCTCTCTCTCTCTCTCTCTCTCTCTCTCTCTCTCTCTCTTTCTCTCTCTGCCCATACACACACACACACACACACACACACACACACACACACACACACACACACACACACGCACACACACACACACATACACACACACACACACCTCCCCCTCTCTCTCCCTCACCCGTTCTCTCCCTCTCCATCTCTCTCCCTCTCCGCTCTCTCCCTCTCTATCTCTCCCTCCCGCCTCTCTCTCCATCTCCTCACCCTCCCTCCCCTTCTACTTTCTTCTCACTTCAGTGGAAGGGTCGGATCGCCCCCACCCACCCATTTATCTCTCCCTTTATCACTCCCTTTCTCTCTCTCTCTTTCTCTCTCTCTTCCTCTCTCTCACTCTCTCTCTCCCTCCCCCATCCCGCTCTGCCCTCCTGACAAATCCTATCTCGGCACAATTATAGGAACAGGGGCAAGCATGACAGCCAGAGGTACCAGGGGAACAGGGAAGAGTCAAGGTGACGAAATGAAGGAAATGTTAGCCCAGTTTCTGGAGGACATCAAGAGTGAGATGCAAGAAATGATGCAGGAAATGAAGAACGAAATAAGCAACCTGAAAAAGAGAGCTGACAGCAGCAAAGGAGGAGATTAGAGCTCTTAAAGAGAATGGTATCAAGGCTGAGACTCAGAAAACCATCCAGGAAGAAGGTGGTAATAATTTTTTGGATGAGAATGCCACAATAAAAGCAACATTTGCAGAAATATTAAAAAAATAACTCTGAAGTAATGACTGCAGTGATGGAGGTGGCTATGAAAGCAGCCACCTCACAGGAGGCTGCGCGCTCCACTAGTCAACTGCTGGAAAGGAACAGATCAGTGGTTGCTGTGGGTATTAAAGAGCAGGAAGGCTCTAATAGGACAGAGTGGAATGACAACGACAAAGCAGCAGTGAATGACGTACTAAAGGCACTAAACATGGAAGGAGCTGAGCCTAGCATTGAGAAGGTTTTCAGGCTAGGTTGGTACAACAAAGACCGAGACAGAATGATAAAGATAGTGTTTGCAAACGAGAGCACAAAGGAGAAGATCCTATCAAGGAAGAGCTCCCTGAAAAATGTGGGAAAATTAAAAAATGTATTCCTTCAGAGAGACATGACAAGGGAGGAGAGAGCCGTGGCGGCAGAAGCAAGGAAGAGGCGCAGGGCGAGAGGGGAAAACCAGGAAATCACAGCTCCCAACACAATACCCCCAGAGGCGAGGGGGCAACCCACAACCAGCTACCCAGTAACACCAGAAGGGAGGACAACCCCGCCACCCTCCTCTGCATAGAAAACCCCCCTACCCCAAACCCTCCCTGCCCCCGCTCAAATGTTCAGCCAAATCTCCCTCCCCCACACCCAATCCCCACCCTTCTACCCCTCCCCTCTTCCCGAGTCCTCCCTCCCCCCCTTTCCTTCCCGTCCTCCCTCCTCTTTCACCCCATACCCTCCCTGTCCCTCCCTCTTCACTGGATCCTCCGCCCCTCATCCCAGTATCCTCTGAGACCCTGTTATCCACCTCACAGGTCCTCACACCCATGGAACAGCTTCCCCCACCAGCAGAACACTCACCAAGGAGGCGATTTAAGAAGGGACAGAAGAAAGTGAGCCTCAAAGTAATGTACACTAACATAGATGGAATTACAAATAAAGCAAATGAGCTTGGAGAATGGGTACTAGAGGAAAACTCAAACATAATAGCCCTCACAGAAACAAAGCTCACGAAGACGATAACAAATGCAGTGTTCCCACAGGACTATTTTGTTATGAGGAAAGAGAGGGAAGGAAGAGGTGGGGATGGTGTAGCTCTGCTGGTAAGAAAAGGCTGGGACTTTGAGGAGATGTATATTCAGGGCTGTGAAGGTTTCAGTGACTACTAGCAGGTACCGTAACAAATGGAGAGAAAAAAATTATAGTCATAGTCATATATAATCCACCACCAAATGACAGAAGACCTAGACAGGAATATGATAGAAACAACATGGCCACCATTAACATAATAGAAAGAGCAGCTTCTGTTGTTAGCAGGAATGGATCTGGACTACTAATTATGAGAGACTTCAACCATGGGAAGATAGATTGGGAGAACAGAGACCCGCATGGAGGACCAGAAACATGGAGAGCTAAGCTTCTGGACGTGGCAACAAGAAACTTTCTAAGCCAGCACATCAAAGAACCAACAAGAATGAGAGGAAAAGATGAACCAGCAATGCTTGATTTGATATTTACCCTAAATGAGTCGGATATAAGGAAAGCTAAGATGGAAGCGCCCTTGGGAATGAGTGACCACAGTGTATTGAACTTTGAGTACCTGGTAGAGCTAGGACTTATCTCCCCCAAAAAAGAACTAAGAATCAAAAGGCTGGCATACCGAAAGGGGAATTATGAACAGATGAGAAGTTTCCTAAGTGAAATACCTTGCGACACAGACCTCAGAGATAAGTCTGTACAGGGTATGATGGATTATGTTACCTAAAAGTGTCAGGAGGCAGTAAACAGGTTCATCCCGGCCCAAAGGGAAAAATCCGAGAAGCAACAGAAGAATCCATGGTATAATAGGGCATGTATGGAAGCGAAGAAACTGAACAAAAGGGCGTGGAGGAACTTCCGGAATAACAGAACACCAGAAAGCAGAGAGAGATACCAGAGAACCAGGAATGAGTACGTCAGAGTGAGAAGAGAAGCAGAGAAAAGTTTTGAAAATGATATAGCAAACAAAGCCAAGACCGAACCAAAGCTACTCCACAGTCACATCAGAAGGAAAACAACAGTGAAAGAACAGTTATTAAAACTTCGAACAGGCAAGGACAGGTATACAGAGAATGACAGAGAGGTGTGTAAAGAACTCAACAAGAGGTTCCAGGAGGTCTTCACAATAGAACAAGGTGAGGTCACTGTGCTAGGAGAAAGGGAGGTACACTAGGCGGCCTTGGAAGAGTTCGAAATTACGAGAGAGGAGGTCAAGAGACACCTGCTGGATCTGGATGTTAGAAAGGCTGTTGGTCCAGATGGGATCTCACCATGGATACTGAAAGAATGTGCAGAGGCACTTTGCTTGCCACTCTCCATAATGTATAGTAAGTCACTGGAGACAGGAGACCTACAGAATTATGGAAGACGGCGAATGTGGTCCCTATATACAAAAAGGGCGACAGGCAAGAGGCACTGAACTACAGGCCAGTGTCCTTGACTTGTATACCATGCAAGGTGATGGAGAAGATCGTGAATAAAAACCTGGTAACACATCTGGAGAGAAGGGACTTCGTGACAAATCGCCAACATGGGTTCAGGGGGGTAAATCTTGCCTTACAGGCTTGATAGAATTCTACGATCAGGTGACAAAGATTAAGCAAGAAAGAGAGGGCTGGGCGGACTGCATTTTCTTGGATTGTCGGAAAGCCTTTGACACAGTACCGCATAAGAGGCTAATACATGAGCTGGAGAGACAGGCAGGTGTAGCTGGTAAGGTGCTCCAGTGGATAAGGGAGTATCTAAGCAATAGGAAGCAGAGAGTTACAGTGAGGGGTGAGACCTCCGATTGGCGTGAAGTCACCAGTGGAGTCCCACAGGGCTCTGTACTCGGACCTATCTTGTTTCTGATATATGTAAATGATCTCCCGGAGGGTATCGATTCATTTCTCTCAATGTTTGTGGACGATGCTTAAATTATGAGAAGGATTAAAACAGAAGAGGACTGTTTGAGGCTTCAAGAAGACCTAGACAAGCTGAAGGAATGGTCGAACAAATGGTTGTTAGAGTTTAACCCAGCCAAATGTAATGTAATGAAGATAGGTGTAGGGAGCAGGAGGCCAGATACAAGGTATCATCTGGGAGATCAAATTCTTCAGGAGTCAGAGAAGGAAAAAGACTTGGGGGTTGATATCACGCCAGACCTGTCTCCTGCAGCACATATCAAGTGGATAACATCAGCGGCATATGCCAGGCTGGCCAACATACGAACGGCATTCAGAAACTTGTGTAAAGAATCATTCAGAAATTTGTATACCACATATGTCAGGCTAGTTCTGGAGTATGCAGCCCCAGCATTGAGTCCATATCTAGTCAAGGATAAGACTAAACTGGAAAAGGTTCAAAGGTTTGCCACCAGACTAGTACCCGAGCTGAGAGGTATGAGCTACGAGGAGAGACTACGGGAATTAAACCTCACTTCGCTAGAAGACAGAAGAGTTAGAGGGACATGATCACCACATTCAAGATTCTGAAGGGAATTGATAGGGTAGATAAAGACAGGCTATTTAACAAAAGTGGAACATGCACAAGGGGACACAGGTCGAAACTGAGTGCCCAAATGAGCCACAGAGATATTAGAAAGAACTTTTTTAGTGTCAGAGTGGTTGACAAATGGAATGCATTAGGAAGTGATGTGATGGAGGCTGACTCCATACACAGTTTCAAGTGTAGATATGATAGAGCCCAATAGGCTCAGGAATCTGTACACCTGTTGATTGACGGTTGAGAGGCGGGACCAAAGAGCCAGAGCTCAACCCCCGCAAACAAAATTAGGTGAGTACACATACACACAGACACACACACAGACACACACACACACACACACACACACACACACACACACACACACACACACACACACACACACACACACACACACACACACACACACACACACAAACATTCATGTGTGAATCCTCAGAGGAATCGACCAGGTAAACAAGGATAAACTATTCAACACTGGTGGGACGTGAACAAGGGGACACAGGTTGAAACTGAGTACCCACATGAGCCACAGAGACGTTAGAAGGAACTTTTTCAGTGTCAGAGTAGATAACGGATGGAATGCATTAGGCAATGATGTGGTGGAGGCTGACTCCATACACAGTTTTTAATGTAGATATAGAGCCCAGTAGGCTCAGGAATCTGTACACCAGTTGATTGACAGTTGAGAGGCAGGACCAAAGAGCCAAAGCTCAACCCCCCCGCAAGCACAAATAGGTGAGTACAAATTGGTGAGTACACACACACACACATATATGTATATATATATATATATATATATATATATATATATATATATATATATATATATATATATATATATATATATATATATATATATATATATATATATATGTCGTACCTAATAGCCAGAACGCACTTCTCAGCCTACTATTCAAGGCCCGATTTGCCTAATAAGCCAAGTTTTCATGAATTTATGTTTTTTCGTCTACCTAACCTACCTAACCTAACCTAACCTAGCTTTTTTTGGCTACCTAACCTAACCTTACCTATAAATATAGGTTAGGTTAGGTAGGGTTGGTTAGGTTCGGTCATATATCTACGTTAATTTTAACTCCAATAAAAAAAAATTGACCTCATACATAGAGAAAAGGGTTGCTTTTATCATTTCATAAGAAAAAAATTATAGTAAATATATTAATTCAGGAAAACTTGGCTTATTAGGCAAATCGGGCCTTGAATAGTAGGCTGAGAAGTGAGTTCTGGCTACTAGGTACGACATATATATATATATATATATATATATATATATATATATATATATATATATATATATATATATATATATATATATATATATATATATATATATATATATATATATATATATGTCGTACCTAATAGCCAGAACGCACTTCTCAGCCTACTATTCAAGGCCCGATTTGCCTAATAAGCCAAGTTTTCATGAATTAATGTTTTTTCGTCTACCTAACCTACCTAACCTAACCTAACCTAGCTTTTTTTGGCTACCTAACCTAACCTTACCTACAAATATAGGTTAGGTTAGGTTAGGTAGGGTTGGTTAGGTTCGGTCATATATCTACGTTAATTTTAACTCCAATAAAAAAAAATTGACCTCATACATAGAGAAAAGGGTTGCTTTATCATTTCATAAGAAAAAAATTATAGTAAATATATTAATTCAGGAAAACTTGGCTTATTAGGCAAATCGGGCCTTGAATAGTAGGCTGAGAAGTGAGTTCTGGCTACTAGGTACGACATATATATATATATGTCGTACCTAATAGCCAGAACGCACTTCTCAGCCTACTATGCAAGGACCGATTTGCCTAATAAGCCAAGTTTTCATGAATTAGTTGTTTTTCGACTACCTAACCTACCTAACCTAACCTAACCTAACTTTTTCGGCTACCTAACCTAACCTAACCTATAAAGATAGGTTAGGTTAGGTTAGGAAGGGTTGGTTAGGTTCGGTCATATATCTACATTAATTTTAACTCCAATAAAAAAAAAATTACCTCATACATAATGAAATGGGTAGCTTTATCATTTCATAAGAAAAAATTTAGAGAAAATATATTAAATCAGGAAAACTTGGCTTATTAGGCAAATCGGGCCTTGCATAGTAGGCTGCGAAGTGCGTTCTGGCTACTAGGTACGACATATATATATATATATATATATACATATATATATATATATATATATATATATATATATATATATATATATATATATATATATATATATATATATATATATATATATGTATATATATATATATATATATATATATATATATATATATATATATATATATATATATATATATATATATATATATATATATGTCGTACCTAGTAGCCAGAACGCACTTCTCAGCCTACTATGCAAGGCCCGATTTAACTAATATGCTAAGTTTTCATGAATTAATTGTTTTTCGACTACCTAACCTACCTAACTTAACCTAACCTAACTTTTTCGGCTACCTATCCTAACCTAACCTATAAAGATAGGTTAGGTTAGGTTAGGTAGGGTTGGTTAGGTTCGGTCATATATCTACATTAATTTTAACTCAAAAAAAAAAAAAATTGACCTCATACATAATGAAATGGGTAGCTTTATCATTTCATAAGAAAAAAATTAGAGAAAATATACTAATTCATGAAAACTTGGCTTATTAGGCAAATCGGGCCTTGCATAGTAGGCTGAGAAGTGCATTCTGGCTACTAGGTACGACATATATATATATATATATATATATATATATATATATATATATATATATATATATATATATATATATATATATATATATATATATATATATATATATATATATATATATATATATATATATATATATATATATTGTGACAATAACCTCTTTCAAGAGAGATTGAGCCTGCTCTTCCCTACAAAGTACGTCAAAATACAAGATAATATAGAAGATACGTCCAGCAAGTATCGCCAAACGTTTTGCCCAGAAAGCAAATCGTACCCAGCACACAGTGTCACCTGCTACCTACCACCGCCGTATCCAGCAAACTGCTCATCCTTTGCCTGCCTGTTGCTGATTGGCTGGTGTCCCGTCGCACCTGCCCTCCGCCTCCGCCACAAGTTGAGGTCTGGGCTGCAGTGCGCTAATATCGTCAGAATATCTCAGTGCTCCAAGCAGTTGACATCTCTCGCTGGTAGACTAAGCCTTGGCTTTCGTGTACTAAGGGAGGTGGAAGCTCGAAGCCAATATTCCAGCATCACTAATATTTTATTTTGCTATCACTGTAACTCACTTGTCTTAACGTAACTTTTCATTTGCCAGTGATTATTCATATTATTTTGTTTGTTGACTTGTCTTTCATATTTTATGTGCTTAACTTTATTCATGTCTTGTTTTTCTAAAGTAATTAAAATTTCATTGTTAATTTACTTGTGTTTTGTGTGTCTTCCCATTACCTTACCACAGACGAAAGCTCCAGCTTTTCTCTTTTTTTCTATTATGTGACGAGGCCGTGCCCCTAGCTTTTGAAACAGCCGAACACCAACGCTTTACCGTCACAATATATATATATATATATATATATATATATATATATATATATATATATATATATATACATATATATATATATGTCGTACCTAGTAGCCAGAACGCACTTCTCAGCCTACTATGCAAGGACCGATTTGCCTAATAAGCCAAGTTTTCATGAATTAGTTGTTTTTCGACTACCTAACCTACCTAACCTAACCTAACCTAACTTTTTCGGCTACCTAACCTAACCTAACCTATAAAGATAGGTTAGGTTAGGTTAGGAAGGGTTGGTTAGGTTCGGTCATATATCTACATTAATTTTAACTCCAATAAAAAAAAATTTACCTCATACATAATGAAATGGGTAGCTTTATCATTTCATAAGAAAAAATTTAGAGAAAATATATTAAATCAGGAAAACTTGGCTTATTAGGCAAATCGGGCCTTGCATAGTAGGCTGCGAAGTGCGTTCTGGCTACTAGGTACGACATATATATATATATATATATATATATATATATATATATATATATATATATATATATATATATATATATATATATACATATATATATATATATATATATATATATATATATATATATATATATATATATGTATATATATATATATATATATATATATATATATATATATATATATATATATATATATATATATATGTCGTACCTAGTAGCCAGAACGCACTTCTCAGCCTACTATGCAAGGCCCGATTTAACTAATATGCTAAGTTTTCATGAATTAATTGTTTTTCGACTACCTAACCTACCTAACTTAACCTAACCTAACTTTTTCGGCTACCTATCCTAACCTAACCTATAAAGATAGGTTAGGTTAGGTTAGGTAGGGTTGGTTAGGTTCGGTCATATATCTACATTAATTTTAACTCAAAAAAAAAAAAAAATTGACCTCATACATAATGAAATGGGTAGCTTTATCATTTCATAAGAAAAAAATTAGAGAAAATATACTAATTCATGAAAACTTGGCTTATTAGGCAAATCGGGCCTTGCATAGTAGGCTGAGAAGTGCATTCTGGCTACTAGGTACGACATATATATATATATATATATATATATATATATATATATATATATATATATATATATATATATATATATATATATATATATATATATATTGTGACAATAACCTCTTTCAAGAGAGATTGAGCCTGCTCTTCCCTACAAAGTACGTCAATATACAAGATAATATAGAAGATACGTCCAGCAAGTATCGCCAAACGTTTTGCCCAGAAAGCAAATCGTACCCAGCACACAGTGACACCTGCTACCTACCACCGCCGTATCCAGCAAACTGCTCATCCTTTGCCTGCCTGTTGCTGATTGGCTGGTGTCCCGTCGCACCTGCCCTCCGCCTCCGCCACAAGTTGACGTCTGGGCTGCAGTGCGCTAATATCGTCAGAATATCTCAGTGCTCCAAGCAGTTGACATCTCTCGCTGGTAGACTAAGCCTTGGCTTTCGTGTACTAAGGGAGGTGGAAGCTCGAAGCCAATATTCCAGCATCACTAATATTTTATTTTGCTATCACTGTAACTCACTTGTCTTAACGTAACTTTTCATTTGCCAGTGATTATTCATATTATTTTGTTTGTTGACTTGTCTTTCATATTTTATGTGCTTAACTTTATTCATGTCTTGTTTTTCTAAAGTAATTAAAATTTCATTGTTAATTTACTTGTGTTTTGTGTGTCTTCCCATTACCTTACCACAGACGAAAGCTCCAGCTTTTCTCTTTTTTTCTATTATGTGACGAGGCCGTGCCCCTAGCTTTTGAAACAGCCGAACACCAACGCTTTACCGTCACAATATATACATATATATATATATATATATATATATATATATATATATATATATATATATATATATATATATATATATATATATATATATATATATATATATACATATATATATATGTCGTACCTAGTAGCCAGAACGCACTTCTCAGCCTACTATGCAAGGACCGATTTGCCTAATAAGCCAAGTTTTCATGAATTAGTTGTTTTTCGACTACCTAACCTACCTAACCTAACCTAACCTAACTTTTTCGGCTACCTAACCTAACCTAACCTATAAAGATAGGTTAGGTTAGGTTAGGAAGGGTTGGTTAGGTTCGGTCATATATCTACATTAATTTTAACTCCAATAAAAAAAAATTTACCTCATACATAATGAAATGGGTAGCTTTATCATTTCATAAGAAAAAAATTAGAGAAAATATATTAAATCAGGAAAACTTGGCTTATTAGGCAAATCGGGCCTTGCATAGTAGGCTGCGAAGTGCGTTCTGGCTACTAGGTACGACATATATATATATATATATATATATATATATATATATATATATATATACATATATATATATATATATATATATATATATATATATATATATATATATATATATATATATATATGTATATATATATATATATATATATATATATATATATATATATATGTCGTACCTAGTAGCCAGAACGCACTTCTCAGCCTACTATGCAAGGCCCGATTTAACTAATATGCTAAGTTTTCATGAATTAATTGTTTTTCGACTACCTAACCTACCTAACTTAACCTAACCTAACTTTTTCGGCTACCTATCCTAACCTAACCTATAAAGATAGGTTAGGTTAGGTTAGGTAGGGTTGGTTAGGTTCGGTCATATATCTACATTAATTTTAACTCAAAAAAAAAAAAAAATTGACCTCATACATAATGAAATGGGTAGCTTTATCATTTCATAAGAAAAAAATTAGAGAAAATATACTAATTCATTTAAACTTGGCTTATTAGGCAAATCGGGCCTTGCATAGTAGGCTGAGAAGTGCATTCTGGCTACTAGGTACGACATATATATATATATATATATATATATATATATATATATATATATATATATATATATATATATATATATATATATATATATATATATATATATATATATATAAGGCACAACTCTCCTAAACACGAGAGTGAAGTATAGAACATTAGAACACTTTCCCACCAGGAGACTCGAACCCTAGCCAGCACAGAAGCCTTCCAGCAACTGGCATAACAGGTACGCCTTAACCCGCTCCACCACCCGCTCAGACCCTTAAAAGAGATGGTAATTTCGGAGTATTTAAATACACCAAAGATCACCACCTCCCAAGAGCACTAGAGCAAGTGAGGGGTCATATATATATATATATATATATATATATATATATATATATATATATATATATATATATATATATATATATATATATATATATATATATATATTTTACATATATATATATATATATATGTATATATATATATATATATATATATATATATATATATATGAATGAAGGAGTGAGAAGGAAGGAGAGGAGTGAAAAGGAAGAGGAGGAGATCGGAAGGAGGGGATAAGGAATTAGATAAGAGAGAGGGGAGATTGGGATAAAGGGAAGAGGTTATCTTGAGATGATTTCGGGGCTATAGTGGCTCCTTCCTCCTTCTCACCTTTCTAATCTCCTTCTTTTTCACCCCTCTTCTCCCCTTCCTTCTCACCTCTCTTCTCTCCTTCTTCCATCTCACCCCTCTTCTCTCCTTCCTCCTTCTCACCTCTCTTCCCTCTTTCTTCATTCTCACCCCTCCTCTCTCCTTCCAGGGAGTTAGTCAGCTGTCACGGGCTGCTTCCTGGGGCTGGAGACCTGGTCGAGGACCGGACCGCGGGGACACTATAGCCCCGAAATCATCTCAAGATAACCTCTTCCCTTTATCCCAATCTCCCCTCTCTCTTATCTAATTCCTTATCCCCTCCTTCCGATCTCCTCCTCTTCCTTTTCACTCCTCTCCTTCCTTCTCACTCCTTCATCCGTCTCACTCCTCTCTTTCCTTCTCACTCCTTCCTCCTTCTCACCTTTCTAATCTCCTTCTTTTTCACCCCTCTTCTCCCCTTCCTTCTCACCTCTCTTCTCTCCTTCTTCCATCTCACCCCTCTTCTCTCCTTCCTCCTTCTCACCTCTCTTCCCTCTTTCTTCATTCTCACCCCTCCTCTCTCCTTCTTCTTCTCACTCCTTTTCTCTCCTTTTTCATCCTTCTCACCCCTCTTCTCTCTTTGCCACCTCTCCTTCTCTATCTCTCACTCTCCCGCATCTCTCACGCTCTCCATCTTTGTCCCCCACCTCCCTTTCCCTCCTCTCACCCTTCCTGCCCCTTTCCACATTCTCTCCCACTCTCCCCCCTCTCTACTCTCCACGTGCCTTCCCCCCCTCTCTCCTCTCCATGTGCCTTCCCCCTCTCTCCTCTCCATGTGCCTTTCCCCTCTCTCCTTTCCTCTCGTCAATCATCCTTCACCTTCTCTCTATCTGTCTGCTTTTATCTGTTTCTGTGTGTTGTTGTCTGCCTGCCCCTATTTTTCTGATTGTCTTCCTCTCCCTCTCTCTCTCTCTCTCTCTCTCTCTCTCTCTCTCTCTCTCTCTCTCTCTCTCTCTCTCTCTCTCTCTCTCTCTCTCTCTCTCTCTCTCTCTCTCTCTCTCTCTCTCTCTCTCTCTCTCTCTCTCTCTCTCTCTCTCTCTCTCTCTCTCTCTCTCTCTCTCTCTCTCTCTTTGCCCTGGTCGACCCGGTTCCTCTCTGTCTCTGTAAGTCTTTATCTCTGTACGTCTCTCTGTCTCTGTACGTCTGTCTGTCTCTGCACGTCTCTCTGTCTTTGCACGTCTCTCTGTCTCTGTACGTCTCTCTGTCTCTGTACGTCTCCCGGTCTCTGTACGTCTCTCTGTCTGAACGTCTCTGCCTGTGTACGTCTGTCACTGTACCTATCTCTGTCTCTTTCTCCTTTTGCATGTATCATTCGGTGTGTCTATCATGGCCTGGCTTTCATACAGACATTTATACACAAATTTATACACTCATTTGTGCACACATTTATGCACACATTCATACACTCCTCACTCCCTCTTACTCCCTCAGAAGTAAGGGAAAAGAAACAGGAAGGAGTGAAGGTCAGATGTGAAGTAGCACAGTTTACCTTGTGTACAGCTCACTGACATTCCTCTTGCACTTCTCGTGTTCCTCTTCCATCAAGCGACTCTGTTGTGTTAATTTATTCTTTTCCTCTTGAATACTTCTGATTTGCTGTACCTGTCTGTCTTTATCACTCTGTAGAGCCGAGTTTCCTACCCGTAACTTTCTAGCCTCTTCTTCAATGACGGAGAGTTGCTCTTCAACAAGTCTTTTCTCTCCTCCTATGTTATTATTCATCTCTTGCAGCTGTTGTGTCTCTCGCTCTAGCTCAGCGATCCTCGTCAACGCTGTCTTGACTCTCTCCTGGGCTTGGGTCTCCGCAAGCTCCAGCTGCCGGTTCCTCGCCTTGACCAGCCTCGAGTCCTCCTCCACTTGTCGGATCTGGGACTTTAATTGAATATTTTCCTCCTGAGCAAGGCGCACTTCGTTCATAGTCTTCATGTTGTCCTCTTTGACCAGCCTCGAGTCCTCCTCCACTTGACGGATGTCAGCCATTAGACGGCGATTCGCCTCCTCTGATAAGCGAACGTCGTTCATAGTCTTCCGGGTTTCTTCCTTGAGCAACCTCAAGTTCTCCTCCACTAGACGTATCTGTGACATTAATTGAATGTTTTCTTCCTGAGCAAGGCGCACTTCGTTCTTAGTCTTCATGTTATCCTCCTTGACCAGTCTCGAGTCCTCCTCCACTTGACGGATCTCCTCCTTGACCAGCCTGGTGTCCTCCTCCACTTGACGGATCTGGGACTTTAATTGAATATGTTCCTCCTGAGCAAGGCGCACTTCGTTCTTAGTCTTCATGTTATCCTCCTTGACCAGCCTGGAGTCCTCCTCCACTTGACGGATCTCCTCCTTGACCAGCCTCGAGTCCTCCTCCACTTGACGGATCTCCTCCTTGACCAGCCTCGAGTCCTCCTCCACTTGACGGATCTGGGACTTTAATAGAACAATCTCCTCCTGAGCAAGCTGCACTTCGTTCGTAGTCTTCCTGTTGTCCTCCTCGAGCAAATGAATCGCAGTATTTAGGCGAGTGTTTTCCTCCTCCAGCTTGAGGTTGTCAGCTTGGTGAGCCTTGTTGACACACTCCAGCTGGTCCAGAGTGTCCAGGAGGCGGCGGGTGGCGTTCTCCCTCTCCTTCACACCTGCCAACACATCAAATATTAAATATATACTGCTATATATATTACCACCACCCACAATTACCATTACTAGTATATATCAAATATATACTGCTGACCCTGAAATGCACTCCAGCCCCTGAAGCACTCCTCCAGGAGCAGAAGTACCTGCCAGGCCCTGACGTACACTCAAGAACGAGAAGTACACTTAAGAACCAGAAGTATACTGCATACCCTGAAGTACACTCCAGACCATGAAGTAGACGTCAGGCTTTGAAGTACACTCCATGACCAAAAGTATTCTCCTGTCTTTAAACTACACTAAAGACCCCTGAAATATATTAAAGTCCCTGAAGGCCACTCCAGTACCTGAAGTGTACTCCAGACCTTCAACTACATTTTAGACCCTGAAGTACACTGCAGACCCTGAAGCACATTTCAAGCACTGAAGTACAATTCAGGATTTGAAGTACACTCCAGGAACTGAATTCCACTCCAGATCTTGAAGAACACTCATGATCCTGAAAAACAATCCAGACCCTAAAGAACACTACAGACCCTGATGCACACTCAAGGACCTCAGGTCCACTCTAGACATTGAAGTACTCTCCAAGATATGAATTGCACTCATGACCACGAAGAACACTCCAGACCCTGAAGTACACTTCATATCCTGAAGTACACTTCATATCCTGAAGTACACTTCATATCCTGAAGTACACTCAAGGATGTAAAATACACTTCAGACCCTGAAGTACACTTCAGACCCTGATGTATGCTCCAGGCCCTGTAGTACACGAAAGACCCTGATGTATGCTCCCGGCCCTGAAGTACACTTCAGACTCTTATACACACTGCAGGACCTGAGATACACTTTAGGCCTTGATGAACTAATCAGGACTTGAAGCACACTCCATGCCCTGAAGTACACTTTTGGCCATGAAGTACACTATTGGCCATGAAGTAAACTATAGGCAATGAAGTACACTCCAGGCCCTGAAGTACAATCCATGTCCCACAGAACACCCCAATCCCTGAAAGACACTACAGACCATGAAGTACTTTCCAGACCCTGAAGTACACAGCAGGCCCTGAATTACATTCAAGACTCTAAAGTAAACGCCATGCCCTGAATTAACACTCAACGAAATGTACACTTTAGGTATTACAATACACCCCAGACCCTGAAGTACACTACTCAGCAAACAATTCATGTTGCCAAGACGTACCTGGGAAGTTTTTGAGAGCTGTGGTAACATTCGTTTTTAAGTAATCAATACATTTTGTGTGGAGTTGTAAATTAGTTGCCACAACTTACTACACAACGTATAGTTAAAAAAAAACAGAGACCTTGTGACAACCTTAAATGCTGCATAAAAGTCGTTTCTATTATTTATCATATATATAAAAACTAAATATATACATAATATTAATTGAAATAAAACAGGAGCATAATAAAGGTTAGTTCACATTTTTATTAATTTCTTTATTTTTACTTAATGTAAAATCCGTTGTTGTGGTGGTTGGTGGCAGTGTTGGTAGATGGTAGTGTTTGGTGGCAGTGTTGGTTGAAAGTGGTGGTTAGTGGCAGTGTTGGAAAATCCCAGGAAACTATTTTAGTTTGCCACAACGTACTGGGACAGTGTTTGAAAGCAATGGCAACGCTTGTTTTCACATATTAGATACGTTATTGTGTGGAGTCATACATAGGTTGACACAATTTACTGTAGTAGTTGTGCATAAAAGTAGTTTTCGTGATTGATATCTATATAAATAAAAATGGAAATGCTCGTTTGTTCAAAATGGCTAATCTCCAAAAGTTCTTCACCGATTGCTTTGAAATTTTCACACAATGTTCAATTCACATCCGGCCAGGTTTTTATATACATACTATATTGATGTCACGTTTGTTACGGTAAAAAACATGAATTTCTGAAAAACTGTGTTTTGCGTGTGTTTTTCATGTTAGGGAAATCTTTGAAACCTCTTTTCCAATTGCTTTTAAATTTTGACACAACGTTGCATTCTAATAGGCGTGTCTTTTTATATATCTACTATATGCATGACTCACCTGTGTCGGGAAAAAACATGTTTTTTTAGAAAAAACAGCGCCATCTGTTGGACATAAGAGCAACACACGCTGTAATCTCCAAAAGTTCTTCACCGATTGCTTTTAAATTCTGACACAACATTGCATTCGAATAGGCGCGTCTTTTTATATACCTACAATATAGATGCCGCCCCTTGACAGGTAAAAACATGCGTTTTTGAAAAACAGCGCCATCTGTTGCACATAATAGCACATCCACGCTATACTAAATATGTCACGAATTCCATTTCAGTGTTTCTGATTGCATTGATAAATTTTATTTTCATAGATTTCGATTTATTTTATTTTATATTGAATTATTTTGTGTGACATTGTGTTGGAATTGAGATGTGTTTTTTACCATACCGTTCATTTTTATATGTATAGATGCCACACCTGTTGCAGGTAAAACTATGCTTTTCTTGAAAAACAACGCCATCTGTTGTATGTAAGAGCAACACACACATGCTATCTATATAAATAAAAATGGAAATGTTCTTTTGTTCAAAATTACTAAAATCGCTTCACCAATTGCCTTGAAATTTTCACACAACGTTCCATTCGCATCCCAGCGGGTTTTTATATGCATACTATATATATGTCACGTCGTTGACAGAAAAAAACATGCTTTTTTTGAAAAGCTATGTTTTTCGTGTGTTTATCATTTCGGGGAAATCTTCGAAACTTCTTTACCGGTTGCTTTTAAATTTGTACACAACTTTGCATTCAAATAGGCGAGTGTTTTTATATACTTACTATATACATGCCTCACCTGTGACAGGAAAAAAAAGATGTTTTTTTTTTTTTTTTTTAAAAACCGCGCCATCTGTAAGACGTAAGAGCAACACACATTGTAATCTCAGAAAATTCTTCACCGATTGCTTTGAAATTTTGACACACCATTCAATTCGAATACGTGCGTGCTGTTATATACATACTATTTAAATGTCACACCTGTGACAGGTGTAAACATGATTTTCAAAATAGAGCCATCTGTTGCACGTAAGAGCAACACACACTATACAAAATATCTTATGATTCGATTTCAATGTTAGCGATTGCATTGATAAATTGAATTTTCATAGATTTGGATTTATTTTCATTTTCATTTAATTGTTTTATGTGACGTTGCCTTGGAGTCGAGCTGTGTTGTTTACCATACCGTTCATTTAGTTGGTATAGCTTATTTGTTTCTTTTTCATTGTTTTCATTTCGTTTTTTTTTTAACTGTTCTTATTTTTAAATGCAATTGGTGGTGAATTTGAGTTGTGTCGATTGATCTGCGTTTGAATTGAAATATATCATTAGTATTTTTTGTTGATGTTTTGGAAACAAGAAAATGGATAACACGTTTATTTCACAGCTGCAAATGAGCAACAAACAGCCATGAATCCACCGGTTACAACATTAACTGTTTTCTTCACGTTATGTCAGAAGGACGTGTTTGCAAAAACACTGCTGTATTCGGAGGTGCCTACGTATTACACATAGAATGCGAGTAGAAAATCATTTGAACGACGCAAACGAGGAGAGCGAGTCGATGGACAACCTGTCATATTCAAATAAACTACGAGAGGCAGACTGTACACCGTGCATCCCAATCAAGATGAATGCTTTCTTCTTCTCATGCTGTTGGTAAACGTGCCCGGTCCAACGTCTTTCCAGCCATTGGGATTTGTCAACGGCATAATTTATTCCACTTTCCGTAGTGCATGTCAAACTCTTAATTTATTGGAGAACGACCGACACTGGGATGTATGAATTAATGAAGTCCAACACGTCACATCCAAATCAAATTCGAGCATTGTTTGCAGTCATATTGACCACCTTCGTCTCCATCAGAGTTATGGGAGAAATATAAATCGCACATGGCTGAAGATATTATCTGTCGAATACGCAAGACAAATTCAAATATGAACATTGATTTCACATCAAAAATCTACAACGAAGCGTTGATAATGACTGAAGATTTGTGCTTAGAAATCGCGAACATAGTTCTAACAAAATTGGAAATGTTATCACCGAATCGATCTGCTTCTGCTTCGTTCGATGTAGAATTGCGTCGGGAACAAAATTACAACACGGGTGATCTGTTGTCGTATGTGCAGTCAAACATTCCTCCGCTAACGCTTGAGCGAAAAGGCATTTACAATAAAAAAATTCAAACGGTCAATAACGGGTTTGGAGAAATCTTTTTAGATGCACCAGGAGGAACTCTAAAACCTTCCTAATTAGATTGATTTGGCAGCATTTCGATCCCAAAATGTCGTAACCTTAGCTCTTGTATCGTCCGGAATAGCTGCGACATTGCTACCAGGTGGAAGAACTGTTACTTTGGCTATGAAATTGCCATTGATCATGCAATTCATTGAAACTCCCACGTGAAACATTTCCAAAGCATTGCACAGATGTAAACTTATTGTTTGGGATGAATGCACAATGGCCAAAAAAATCGCTCGAGGCTCTTGATCGATCATTGTAAGATTTGTGTGGAAACATCAGACCATTTGGGAACGCATGAATGTTGCCAGCAGGAGATTTCAGGCAAACATTATCTGTAATTCCTCGATCGACACCAGCGGACGAAATAAATTCTCGCCTGAAATACTCTACTTTGTGGCGCCACGTAAAGACGTTAAAATTAACTTCAAATATGGATGTCTAGCAGCAAAACAATCCATCAGCTGGGGTATTTTCACATCAATTTCTGGAAATTGGGAACGGAAACGTGCTGGTTGATCTGACCTCAGGACGAATTTCATTGCCTCAAAACTTCTACAATTTAGTGACGTCAAAAGAAGAATTTGTTGAAAAAGTATTTCCCAATGTTCAAACCAATTATAAGAATCACGATTGTCTGAATGAACGAGCTCTTCTTGCGGCCAAGAACAAGTAAGTAAGTAAGTAATTATCAAAAGAAGGCACCAAACCGGGAAGGCTATGTAGCACCATCAAATGCGCAGAGTAATCAAAGGGCGCTAAATATCACCAAGGATGCCAATACGAGAACAAAAACGCATAAGGCGAACGATATCCAAAGTATCCGAGTAACCAAGAATTCTATTGAGGGACAAGTGACCGCGAGGGGCAGTGGGAAAGCAAGACACACGCTCGTCCTGGAAGTCAGGACATTCAAGAAGGACATGCACGATCGTAAGAGGGACAATGCAGCTAGAACAATAAGGAGCAGGGCGGCGCTCCATCAAGTGACCATGGGTTAAGCGAGTATGGCCAATACGCAACCTCGCCAGAGCTGTTTCCCATCGCCGGTTACGGTGGTAGGAGGACGGCCACGAGGAAACACAACATTTAAGAGTACGTAGTTTGTTACCAGTAACAGACGACCAAGAAGCCTGCCAACAGGAAATGACGGAGGAATGGATAACCGGGTAAAAGTCGGAATATGGAATACCTTTACGAGAGATGGGACAAGAGCGGACAGCTTCCTTGGCGGCAGCATCCGCACGCTCATTTAAAGACACACCAATATAGCTGGGAACCCAACAAAACTCAACCGACTTAAATTTATTGTAAACAAGAAACAGCCAATGCTGGATCTCGACAACTACTGGATGAACCGGATTAAAAGACCCGAGAGCCATGAGGGCACTACGAGAGTCAACAACAACTACAAAGGAAGACTGACAACGAGAAAGCAGGAGACGAAGAGCATAGATAATAGCATAAAGTTCCGCTGTAAAGATGCTAGTCTCCGGAGGTACGCGACACATATAAGTGCGATCAGGAAAAACAACAGAGTAGCCAACACCGTCCACAGACTTAGACCCATCGGTGAAGCGGCCAAGAACAAAGACGTCCACTAACTTTACAATATATTTCAGTCTAACATTCAAAGCAAGGCAGTCACATACAAGTCCGTCGACACTGTTGAGGAAGCAGATGAGGTGGTTAATTATCCAACAGAATTTTTTAAATTACTCGATCTGCCAGGAATACCATCACACGTACGGCAATTGAAAATCGGCGTGCCAATTATCATGTTGCGAAATATCAACCAGCCAAAACTTTGCAATGCCATGTGCCTTGCAGTAAAACAATTAATCACCAATGTCGTAAAAGCCACAATCTTGACAGGATCTTTCAAAGGTGAAGTTATTCTCATTCCTCGCATTCCTATGATTCCAACAGATATGCCATTTCAATATAAGAGACTGTAATTTGAAACTCGATTGGCGTTTGGAATTACCATCAACAAAGCTCAGGGCCAATCTTTAGAATTGTGCAGTTTATAGCTAGACATGGATTGGTTCTCACATGGACAATTATATGTTGCGTGTTCTAGAGTAGGCAAACCAGACAATCTCTATATTTCCAGACAATGGAACAACAAAAAATATTGTATACCCCATAAGCATTGTGAAATTAAACATATTAGAAACGGTGCACTTTCTCTTTTTTTTCCATTTAACCAGACTGCGCCACAGCAACGCGTGGCGGGTACTGCTAGTTATATATAAAAATGTAGAAATATAAAAAATATATATTCTACATTTAGTAAAAATAAAACATGAGCATAATAAAGGTGGTTTCAATAACTTTTATTCAATATTTTTATCTAATGCAGAATCCATGGTGGTGGTTGTGGTTGTTCTTGGTAGGTTGTGGTTCGTGGCAGTGGTGGTTGGTGGTTATTTTTTTTCTTTTTATTTTTAAAACAGAGTAAGTACAGCGTATAGTAACCATATAAACAGGAAAGCACAGAATAACAAAGAACTCAGAATAACAACAACACAGATAACAAATAACACAGATCAACACAAAAGTGAAAACAAAGAATAACATAAAACACATAAGAACACACACACACACAAACAAAAGCAGCACTACCCAGACGGGGCGCGCCAAAAGCGTCAGTAATTACAAAAGCGCACAAGGAGCACAATAAACCAAGGGTAAATTATAAACAGCAATACACATACAAAGAAACACATACAATAATAACACAAACGCAAAACACACGCACCATGCGCCACACCACACAACAGCAGACAACACACGCACCATGCGCCACACCACACAACAGCAGACAACACACGCACCATGCGCCACACCACACAACAGCAGACAACACACCACAGAATCGAGAACACAATAACAAACATGTTAATATAACACTGTAAATACAACATAGTAAATGCAGGAAAATAACAATGGAATACAACAAAGCAATACACAGCACAGTACATAAAATAAAGGAAACAGAACACATTAGCATTACATAGTATAATAACATAGTTAAAAATAAAGGAATCGGTATAGTACAAACCAACAGTGGAACATATAACACAGTAAAATGACACAGATAACAAAACAAATTGTAAAAAAAAAAAAAGCATAAACACACAAACAAACAACACATGCCACCCATACGGGGCGTGCCAACAGGAACCATAATGAAAAGCACATAACACAAGGCAGCAAGACAAAATGACAATGAACACAAGCATACAAAAACACACAACAATGGAACACATACGAAACAAACACAGCCACCCAGCACACAAACCCAACCCCCACAGACAGAGGACGGCCAGCCACCAAGCAGAAAAAACACCCACGCACCGGACACATCAGGAGAGAGACAGACATGCCACTCAACACCACAACACACCCATACCCACCCACACACAAACAAAACCCTGCCACACAAGGTAACCAAGCAAACCCCAGCACACACAAAATCCCAAAGGCAAACAAACACAGACCCCCCAATCCCCCACCCACCAGAGGGAACCGAACCAAAGGAACACGCACACACACACACAGCCACACCCACAGGAACCCACCACCTACACCAACGCAGCACCCCGGACATACTCGACCGTGAACCAAGCATCAAAAACCCTAGGAAAGGAGCAACGCAACCACCACATAGTATGAGACAGACGGCCTTTCAAAAAGCCCAAAATCCTCCCCACCCCATACCCCTCCATCCTACCAACCCATAAACAAAAAATATAGTCCGCTAACAATACCCCGAACGTGTTACGCACCCGCCTGGAGCCCCGAGGGAACGAAAACAACAAAAAACACAATAGGTCGACCTGCACCCTGGACCACAAAAGGCTGCAATGACATCCCGCAACCACCCAACCAAACCCTGAACCCGCGCACAAAAATAAAAGACGTGCAACTGAGTCTCACGACCCCCACAATGAACACAACTATCAGAGGCGACCAAACTCAACATAAAGAGCTTCGCATTCGTAGCCAAAGACTCATGCAAATATCGAAAAACCAACTCACGCGCCCGTGGCGCAATACACGGCCCACTCAACGCCTCCCACACATTCCCCCAGTCGAAACAAGGGTACAAACTTTCGACCCTGGAAGGCACCCCGAGAGGCAAGCGCCCCATACACCTCCCGACAACCAAAAGAGACAAACCCAGGAAATCGACAGAGCGCCCGATGGATCAAAACCGCCCACGAATACACTGGAGGCGTATACAGGGCCACCTCCTGGCAACAATCCAGATCAAGCAAAAAACTAAACCTCATAGAGCAGTAAAACGACCCCAAGGAGTTTAACCCACCCCCTAACACCAAACTCCTCCGAACCGACCCCCAAAACAAAGCCAACGCCTTCACATAGACATCAGGAATACCAATTCCACCTTCTGACACCTTAAGACATAACGTAGATCGACGAACCGGATGATACCGGCTACACCACACATAACGATACACCAAACCCTCCAGAGCGCGAGCCTTCTGCCGATCCAACGGAAAACACTGCGCAACAAACCAGACCCGCGACAAGACCTTACAAGACACGACAATCGCCCGCTGGTAAATAGTCAGGGCCCGTTGCGACAACATCCCCACAGCTACGCCCACCCCCTGCGAAACAGCGTCCCAATTAAACTCCAAAGACTGTACATACGATCTGAACCACGTAATCCCCAGAACCCGAATGGACTGAACCACCGGAAACCACGAACCAGACCACACCAAACGAGAAGCCCAACCCCCCAACCCCAGAAGACGAGACTTTCCACGATTGACCAAAGCCCCTGTAGCCGACTCAAACTGAGGCACCAAATCCTGAACAGCAGGCACAGAACCCTCAGAGGCAAAAAACAAGACCGTGTCGTCTGCATAACCACAAATCTTGAGGGACAAGCCATTCGGCAAACACGGTGAGACAACTGAACGACAAGCACGCACTGCGCGAACAAAGGGCTCCTGAAACAGAATATAGAGAAGCATCGACGGAGGACACCCATGTCGAACAGAACGCCGAATAGCGAAGGGAGCACCAAGGAACCCATTGACACACACCCTACTACTACAACCAGCATACAACATCCGTATCCAGCCCACAAACTGGGGCGGGAAACCAAACCTCTCCAGGACCCGCAAAACAAACCCAATTAGCACGCGATCAAAAGCCTTGGACCAATCTAGGCTTATCATGGCCGCTGGAACACCAGACTCCTCCACATAGAGGAGCAAATCCCGGAAAAGGGAATTGCATTGCACCAACGACCTACCCGGAACGCTACAAAACTGACCCCAAGAGATCACCGACCCCACAACCGAGCGCAAACGTCCAGCCAACAACTTGGAAATAATCTTGTAATCCACATTTAGCAACATAATAGGCCGCCAATTTGCAAAAAAACGTAAGTCCCCCGGCTTCGGAAGAAGCCGCACAAGATCATCATTTTGCGAAACGGACAGAGACAAACTACGAAGACAAAACCAAACCACCTCCAAAAAATCGGCACCAAGCACATCCCAAAACTCGACATAGAACTCCATCGGAAACCCATCCGACCCTGGAACCTTACCACGACGAAAGGACCGCACAACCTCCCAAAGCTCCTAAGGGCTTACCTCCCGCACAAGACCCACACAATCCATATCCTACAACCCCGGTGTACAGTGTTGGAGGAAGGACTCCATCAACCCCTCATCCCCCGCAACCACCCCATACAAAGACTCCAATTCACCACGCACATAATGCAAAACCGCCCCCGTGTCCGACAAAACCGAACCGTCCGGCCGATGAAGACCTGCCAACAAAACAGAGGCATGCCCCACCCGTTCCCTCCGCAGTAAAAACTGCGAAAGCTTCTCACCACACAACCGTTCCTCCACCCCAGCCCGCACACATACCCCCTCAGCTATCTCCTCCCTCAGCCCACAAATGAGATCCTTACACACCGAGATCTTCCGAAACCTATCTAAACCCTGATTCAGCAACCCATACAGCCGAAATAACCGTGCCTGCAAGACCCTCAACATACCAAACCTTCCCGACGCCTCCCGCTTCGCCATCACCAGAAAAAACGACCGACATTCCACCTTAGCCCACTCCAGGACCGAGGGAAACGCCCCCTTCCGAGCGGCCAAAACAGGCCACCGGGCCCGGAACTCGGCACACACAACAGGGCATTTCAGCAACCCACAATTCAGTTTCCACCAGCCACGGCCAACCCGCACCTGGCTGCGAATCCCCACCTGTAACACCACCATGCAATGGTCCGAGAACCCCACGGGAACCGTCTGCAACAAAAAAACCGAACCACCCCCAGTAGGCACGTAAAAACGATCAAGGCGAGAGCAAGCCCCACGCGAGAGAAAAGTGTACTCCAAAGGACCCCCTTGCAACACGGCCGCATCCCGAAACCCGCAACTCTTCAAGGTAGTAGTCAAAGCCGGCGAGATATTCGCTTGACGAAGACTATTGCTATCCTGCGGCGACGTAATACAATTAAAATCCCCCCCAAAATCATCCCCCTCGTATCGTGCCACAAAAAATGCAGCACATCACGGGAAAAGAAAACCTCCCGGTTCTGCCTCTGCGCCGCCCCAGATGGCGCGTACACATTCAAGAGAGAGACCTCAGACCCCAAAAATACTCGTACTAACAGCACCCGACCACCCTTGTCCATCTCCGTGTGAAGCACGGAAATCGGGGCCCGCTTAGAAAGCAGGATCAACGTACCCCCACGCAAGCCACGCGAAGGGTTTAACACCACCGTAAACCCCTCAGCCAACACATGTAACAACCCCACTTCCTGCACATTGTGCTCCTGCACAAAAGCCACATCCACCCTCCAATCACGCAGCATCGACACCATGCCCAATTGCACAGCCACAGAACGCAAACCATTCCCATTCAGCAAAGCACATGTTAACTTAGGATCCATTGGGAAAAAGAGATAAACCCTATCTAACCACAAAACCGTCAGACCGGTCCGGCCGACACCCCGTGTATGGAAGCAGTAGCAGCCGCCATCGGGTTCCCAGGCGACGGAGACGCACTCCCCACAGGGGGGGGGGGGAGGAGGCAAGAGTCCTTCCGGAGCTTCATCACAAGGCCGTGATCATCACTGCCACAGTCCCCTGGATCCACCACCGCCCACTCCGGGCTCCGTACCCCAGGGGACCCACATACGAGATCACCAGGAGGGTCCACAACACTCCCTCCACCGCCGGGCACCGACGGGTCTACTACAGACACCGCCACACCCTCACCATCACCGACACTCGCATCAGGCTCCAACCTCCGCACCGAAGGCCCTCGGTCCCCAGAGTGACCACTCCTGTTCGTCTTCCGGCACTTCGTCTGAGAGCCAGGTTGACCCTGGACAGCAGTGGTAGAAGGACGACGAGAGGGGCGACCCCCTTCCAAGAACTCATCTGCCTCCAAGGGTTCCACACCAAGGGCAGAGGCACATACCAATCCAGGCGCACCAGAATCTGGCGCGACATCCTCCATCGGCGACAAAACAGGGCCACGCCCCACCGAAGCGTCAACAATGATGGCTATGGCAACCGGAGGCGGATGCACCTCCACATGCGAGACCACCGCACTACCACCCACACCAGTGGGGTTCAAAGACATCGGACCCGGCACGTCAGCACCAGTGGGGCGCACCGCACCCACAACGCCATCATCACCGGTAGGTGCAGGGGGAGGGTTCAACCCGGCAGGATCATCCCCCAGGTCCACAAGGCCATGTAGAGGCGGAAAATCCTCTTCTCGGAAGACACTGACCAACCGGACGGTTCCATTACAGCAACCAGCAGCCTGGTGTCCAGCCATACCGTACCGAAAACATGTGCGCTCCTGTCCCGCATAAAAGCACTGCACCTTGAACCCCAGCAGCACCATCGACGACGGGATCGCCTTCTTCAGCTTCATGGTAATCGTGCGGATACCCATCAGGACGCCACGAAGACGGCCAGACTTCAGCACATTCGCCCGATAGGCGAGAACACCCCCATATCCTCCTAAGAACCGGCGGAGCAGGCTCTCTGGGAACTCAAACGGCAGCCCCCGCACCACCACAAAAGTCACTGGAACACACAAGTACGTTACAGAAGCCGTACCCGCCGCGCCAGGCAAAGGTACAGTACGCCCATTATACTTGTCGACCATGTTACGTACTCCTAGCAGAATACGTATATAAATTTAAAATAAATATTATTTTATTTTATCATTGCATGTATATGTACACATATTGTGTTTTTGGTAAATTGTCGTATGGTGTGGCAGCGTCAGTGGACAAGAGCGCGGTTGTCTCTGCACACGTCTATTACTTGATTGATACGGGAAAGCTGGACCTGTTCAGTTTGGGAGTTCCAGATGTCACTTTATTTTAGTTAGAAAATGTTTTATATACTGTAATTAAACAGGTGTCATTGTACTTATATATTTTGTAAGTAACTATTATATGTAACTTGCAGTCTTATGTGTTTTGAGAACAAGTGGTTGTTCAATTAGTTTATAATATTAAAAAGTCCTTAGTTTCCATCCCTCATCCTGGGATGAGGCAGACGGGAGGTGAGAATGTGGGTGGCGACAGAGCGAGAGTTCAGTAGCTGAGCAGGAACCAGGGGGATTAACAACTTGTTGAAGTTAAGTTCATTTGTTCTGTCATAGCCATACCTATTATTATTTTAATTTAATGTCTGGAAGTTACAGTGATATTTTTAATGTGATATATTGTGACCATATAATCATCTGTTTGCTTTTGAGATTTATTTAATATAATATTATATATATATATACTTATTGTCTTTATTCTTCAGTCCTATGAAGATTCTATTTTGTGCTCATTACTTATTAAGGGGTTATACTGGTGATTCGCTATTGAGAACAGCAGTTGTGTCGTATCCCTAGACTTATTAAAGTTTGGCTGCTGTAGGATCACGAGCCGTAACGTACGATAGGTAACAAAGAGTTATGGGGGCCTGTGCCGGGAAATATTGTCCCACTTTAACTTAACTATGCTAATCTAACCTTGCCTTCCTAGGTACCAGTGTGTCAAGTGTCTCTGTGTGTTTCTTAAGAACTATTCCATGTGCCAAGCAAGCCTTCCTGTGTGTCAAGTAACAACGTTTCACGATTTTGAGGTAAGTCATCCTATATATTTTGTTTGTGCAGTGAGGCCAAGCGAATTTTCAGTGTGGTGACAATTTTACAGTGAAGTGTAGTGCAGTGCCATTGTGTTTAATTATTGTTGTGAATCAAGTGCCAAGTGTTAGTAACGATGGAGGAGAAAGTTGCAGCGTTGGTGGCTCACCCAGACTTTGAAGGGATTCAGAGCCTTAAAAAGACTGAGTTAATACAAATGGCAAATCAGTTGGATTTGACCGCCAGCAGTAGAATGGTTAAAGCCCAAATATTGAAAGTCATTGTGACGCATTTTGTTGAGAATGGGGAGTTAGAGGAAGAAATTCTAGAAGAGTTAAGAGAGGAGTCGAGTGATCAGATGACGTTAAAGCGTCTTGAGTTAGAAGCGCAAATAGCCAATGCTAAGCTTGAAGCTCAAAGGGAACAGAAAATATTAGAGGCTGAAGCTCGTCAAAGAGAGATTGAAGCTCAACAGCAACAGCAAATATTAGAGGCTGAAGCTCAGCAAAGGGAGCTAGAGACTAGGCGTTTAGAAATTGCGGCACAAAACCAGAGAGGTTTAATTGAGTTGCAACTTGAAGCCACAAAGAAGCAACAAGCCGAGGAACAAACTAGGCAATTAGAAATTCAACAACAAATGGCTGACACTAACTTCAGGCTTGAATCACAGCGTATGGCAGCTGGGCATGGAAATACTAGTAATGTTTCAACAAATAGTGATAGTAATCCCATCAGGATGAATAAGTATATAGAGTTGCCCAAGTTCAATGAGGAAGATCCTGAGGTTTTCTTTGCACATTTTTATAAAATTGCCATCAGTATGAACTGGCCAAGGGATCAGTGGGTAGCCATTATGCAGTCTCAATTCAAGGGGCGTAGTCAGGAGGTTTTCACATCCCTACCTGACGCTCATAGTTTTGATTATGAATTTGTAAAGAAAAGCATCCTCAATGCATACCAGCTAAATCCAGAGGCACACAGGCAAAAGTTCAGGAACCTAAGGAGAATCAGGGATCAGACAATAGCAGATTTTACTCGTCAGAAGACGAAATTTTGCAACAGATGGTTAAAGTCACTTGCAGTCACTGATTTTGATGCTTTAAAGAATCTTTTTATAATGGAAGAAGTATTGTCATGTCTCCCAGACCAGTTGTCTACTTTTATGGCAGAACAAAAGAATGTAACAGACATTGATGAGCTGTCAAAGCTCGCGGATGAGCATGAGTTGTTGACTAAGGCCCCGTTTATGGCCACTTCACCTAAGTCTAGTCGTAGAGTAAATTATAATGCTCACCGAACTCCTTATCAGAATCCATCCAGTCCTAGTACTCCAGTTACTCCCATGAGCTCTTCTCTTACAAAACCTAACCCTGCTACTTCATTGTCAGGAATGTCAAATAATAATAAGGTTATTTCTAAACCTACAGTTGGTTCTACCAGTGTGTCCACTGTAAGGTCCTGTTCCCATTGTAAGAGAAAAGGCCATGGAATTCATTCATGTTTTATATTGCACCCTGAGTTACGACCAACTGGTCTCATTTATTGCAGAGGTGTGCAAAATAAACTTACTAATAAACATGTAACTGTAAACCCCAATTGGGTGAAACAGTATTCACCATATATGTCTTCAGGTGAAGTCTTGTGTATTAATGGGAAGTGGAAGCCAGTGGTTATTCTTCGTGATACAGGTGCTTCCCAAACCATAATTTCATCCAGTATTCTTTCTGATGTTGAAAAGAGAGATACTGGAAAGTTTGTTGTTCTTCATAGTGTTGCAGGATGTAAAACTGTACCTCTAATAGACATTAATTTCAGATCCACCATTACACCACGTTTATGCACTGTGGGTGTTAGTACACAGTTGCCCATCCCAGGTGTGGATGTTATATTGGGTAATGATGTGGCCATAAATCATGATGTGGGTGAGATTGATCCCCGTTTGTGTAAACAGCCAGTTGCAGACCATGTTTATTCTGCCTGTGCTGAAGTTAGTTCTATGAATGAACCTGTTGTAGAAGATGGTTTTGTCCATTCTACCTGTGCTGATGCCAGTACTAATATAAATCCAGTTGTCAGTTCTGATGTTGTTACTCAAGCATTTGTTCCAGTAACCAGTACCCCTTCAGTGGAGAAGTGGGATGTGGTTGTTCCAGATTCCTGTGTGGCCGATTTAGTTGTTGAGAGTAAGCCTGATACTATGACTCTGCTTTATTCCAATAAATTGGGAAAGGATGTCCATGTACCATTGTCTTGCCCGCTCACTACGAACGTTGTGCCAGGAGTTGAGAGAAACTTAAAAGCCACGACTCTGTATTCCAGCCAAGTGAATGGTTTAGGACAGGATGTCGGGTTGGCAGAAGTATTCCCGCTCACTCCAAGTTTCGAATCAGTTGTCGAGAGTAAGTCCGTTGTAGAGGCCCCGCCTCACCCTAGTCAAGGTGATATAATAGGGGAGGAGGTCAAACTACCTGTTACTTGCCCGCTCGCTTCAGATTCCCTTCATTTATGTGCTTTGAGTAGAACTGACCCTAAGATTTCAGAGAGAAGCAAGGAGACAGTCTGTACTGTAGATCCAGTTTTGGAGAGTGTGGGAAAGCAGCCAGAGGATCAGCTTCTGTTGAGTAGATGGAGACCCATTGAGCCTCCCTCTTCAGTTGTCTGTGAGGATGTGACCCAGCTTGGTAGTGATATTATTGATTGTGAGCAGACAGTACTCCAAGCAGCTCCAGAAGTCATGGGAGGAAATTTTGGTAAAATCATTAAGAGTGGTAAAGCAGCAATTGGATCTAAGTTGAGGAGTTGTGATTCTTATTCTATGTGGAGTAAGTATTTCTCATTGTGTACATTGAGTCAGAGTGTATGTAGGATGTTGAAATCTACTTTTATTCTGCAGGAGCCATTTTCTTGTGAAGTAATGGACTGTGGGACATCTTTGTCAAGCCTTGTGGTTGAGCAGAGAGAGTTTACTCAAGTAGGTTGTGCATCCAGTTCTGAGGAAGTGGTGAGTTATGCTAGAGCAGTGTCTCTATATTCAGATCCAGTTAATTTTGATGCACGAGTGATAAAAGTGTATGTTCCACTTAAGTGTGGTGTTGACTTTCAGAGTCATATTGGAGTTGATTTTCAGAATCATATTGTGGGTGAAAGATTAAATCATACTGGGGAGCAGATGTTTGAGGCTCCAGGTGTGCAATTCAAGTTGGAGGATAAGGTTATCCTACCTAGAGTTCATCATTTTGAAGGGTTTCAGATTGTCCTTGGGCGTTTCCCAGGTAATCTGCTGTTCATCTTCAAGATGTTAAGACCCTTAAACCTCTTGGTTGATTGGTTGTCATCAGACGTAAATCACTTGGGAAGTGATGGTGAGGATTGTAACGTTTTCGGCATGTTTTATTTAGTCTCTTGGAAGACTAGACGGTTGATGAATGTGTGTGTTGTGTTCAAGTTCACCATCAGAGGGTGTGAACTTGTCTTGAGAGTTATGATTGAGATATGGTGCCTAGGCATATGCCTGTTTTCTTTCACTGATCGTTATGACAGAGTTATGAGGCAATTGATTTCTGTGTTCCTTATGGATCATCTGAGTCAGTTCGATCAGGTTGTCTTTGCACTTATCTTGGGTTGTATTTCTTGGTTGGAAGGTCAAAGGTTTGATAAGTCGGTGTCTTGTGTTTCGGAAGGTTCTATGAATGGGAAAGTTTTATGCATAATTGTGAGGTTTAATGCTACTTTCTCTAATTTTAGTATCCATTGGGCGAGAGTATGTGTTCCACAGAGGATCAAGAGTGATGAGCAGATGTCTGTGTCAGAGCATACCCAGGAGAAGTCCCAACTCAACTCAACATACAGCCTGCTTCAATTAAGCAGTTCAGCTCCAGAAAAGGGGAGTAATGGAAAATCGAGGCTGTCTTGGAAAAATTCACCATGTGGAAAAGGAATCACATGGAAAAATGAAACTGATCTTGGAAAAATAGTAGAAACATACGAAAAGCAAAATTGCCATGATAACTGTGTGAAAGCAGCTACCTTTATTGACAATTCTATTCATGCTTCTAATGATACTGTTGTAGATAGGAGTGTGAAATATGATCTAAAACAAAGTGAAATAAATGAGATAGTACCTTGGAGAGATAAATTTGCATACTCCAGTGACACATATGTAGAACATTGTCATAAGACTGAAATTTCTGAGTTTCCTGTAAAACTATATTTGGAGTGTTTTCATTTTTGTCCAGAGATGTGTTCTTATTACTTTTACATGTTTGGTGTAATTAATACCATAAATCTCAAGTGTCATACATTTTACTTTGAAAAAATGCCATTGATCTTCAATCTATTGCATTTTTTTTCTTGGAGGTGGAAGTGTTACGTACTCCTAGCAGAATACGTATATAAATTTAAAATAAATATTATTTTATTTTATCATTGCATGTATATGTACACATATTGTGTTTTTTGGTAAATTGTCGTATGGTGTGGCAGCGTCAGTGGACAAGAGCGCGGTTGTCTCTGCACACGTCTATTACTTGATTGATACGGGAAAGCTGGACCTGTTCAGTTTGGGAGTTCCAGATGTCACTTTATTTTAGTTAGAAAATGTTTTATATACTGTAATTAAACAGGTGTCATTGTACTTATATATTTTGTAAGTAACTATTATATGTAACTTGCAGTCTTATGTGTTTTGAGAACAAGTGGTTGTTCAATTAGTTTATAATATTAAAAAGTCCTTAGTTTCCATCCCTCATCCTGGGATGAGGCAGACAGGAGGTGAGAATGTGGGTGGCGACAGAGCGAGAGTTCAGTAGCTGAGCAGGAACCAGGGGGATTAACAACTTGTTGAAGTTAAGTTCATTTGTTCTGTCATAGCCATACCTATTATTATTTTAATTTAATGTCTGGAAGTTACAGTGATATTTTTAATGTGATATATTGTGACCATATAATCATCTGTTTGCTTTTGAGATTTATTTAATATAATATTATATATATATATACTTATTGTCTTTATTCTTCAGTCCTATGAAGATTCTATTTTGTGCTCATTACTTATTAAGGGGTTATACTGGTGATTCGCTATTGAGAACAGCAGTTGTGTCGTATCCCTAGACTTATTAAAGTTTGGCTGCTGTAGGATCACGAGCCGTAACGTACGATAGGTAACAGACCACATCCCGGTACACCACAGCGTCAGTCAGCTTAACCAAGGCCCGATGTTCCCCAACCAGCTGCACACCACACACATCTGCAGGGTTGAGACCCAGCACATCCAGGAGAGCAACCTCCAACAATGAGTAGTTCACCAGACCAGAGAAGGCCAGCTCAACCGTATTCACACGCTTTATAGGCGGCATGGGCAAACGCCATCCCGCCGGCCCGCCAGGCCAGAGGCCACAAAAAACGCCACCAGCTGTGTGCACGCCAAACGTCCAGGCAAGACTGAGGAGCGAATGTAAACAAAACTGCTCCGCACGGCTGCCAAACAGCCAATCCCGTTCTAGAGTAGGCAAACCAGACAATCTCTATATTTCCAGACAATGGAACAACAAAAAATATTGTATACCCCATAAGCATTGTGAAATTAAACATATTAGAAACGTGCACTTTCTCTTTTTTTTCCATTTAACCAGACTGCGCCATAGCAACGCGTGGCGGGTACTGCTAGTTATATATAAAAATGTAGAAATATAAAAAATATATATTCTACATTTAGTAAAAATAAAACATGAGCATAATAAAGGTGGTTTCAATAACTTTTATTCAATATTTTTACCTAATGCAGAATCCATGGTGGTGGTTGTGGTTGTTCTTGGTAGGTTGTGGTTCGTGGCAGTGGTGGTTGGTGGTTATGGTCGTAGTTGGTGGTAGTGATTGATGGTGGTTGTGTTGTGCATGGTAGTGTGGTGAAGAAGTGATGGTATATTGGTACTCTGGTGATGGTGTGGTGTGGTAATATGGTGTGATGGTGTGGTGTGGTAATATGGTGTGATGGTGTCGTGCAGTAATTGCAGTGATGTAGTTGTGGTGGTGAGGGTGGAAGTGTGTTGAGGTAGTATCGTGCGATGATGTGGTAGTGGTAGTGGAGTGATGGAAGTGTGGTTGGGTGGTTTTGTGTGGTAGTGTGGTGGGTTGTGTGGTAGTATGGTTGGGTCGTATAAATGTGTGGTAGTGTGGTGGGGTGGTGTGGTAATGATTGTGTGGTAGTGAGACATGGTAATGATGGTGTGGTGTGGAAGTGAGGTGGGGTAGTGTGTTGGTGTGGTGGCATAGTGTGGTGTTGTATGGTGGTGTGTTAGTGTCGTGTAGTAATGTGCTGTGGTAAGTAATATGGTGCGGTGGTGTGGTGAGGCAGTGTGGTGTGGTAGTGTGGTATGGTAGTGTGATGTGGTTGTGTGTTTGTGTGGTAATATGGTGTGGTGGCGTGGTGAGTTAGTTTGGTGTGTAATGGAAGTTTTGTGGAGTAGTGTGGTGGGGCGGTGTGGTAGGATGGTGTGGTAATAGTGGTGTGGTGTGATGTAGTCTGGAGTGTGTGGTGGTATTTTGTGGTAGAGGTTGTGTGTGGTGGTGGTGTAATGTGGTGGTGTGTGGTGGTGGTGTGGTGTTGTGTGGTAGTGGTAGTGTGTGGTTGTGATGTGGTGTGGTAGTGGTGGTGGTGTGATGTAGTGTAATAGTGGTGTGTGGTATAATATTGTGGGAGTGTGTGGTGTTAATGGTTTGGTGTGGAAATGGTGGTGGAGTAGTGTTGTAGTGTGTTTTGTGAGAGAGGTAGTGTGTGGTGTTAGTGTGGTATGGTGTGGTAGAAGTGGTGTGTGGTGGCGTGTGAAGTAGTGTGTTAGTGAAGTAGTGTGTTAGTTAGTAAGAGTGGTTGTGTGTGTTGGTGATGCTGTTGGTGGTGGTGCTAGTGGTTGTGAAGGTGCTGGTGGTGGTAGTGGAGGTGATGGTGGTGGTGGTGGGGTGGTGATGTTGGAGGTGCTGGTTGTAGTGGTGGTGGTAGTGGTTGTGGAGGTGCTGGTGGTGGTGATAATGGAAATGCTGGTAGTGATGGTAGTAGAGGTACTGGTAGAGGTGGTGGTGGCAGTGAAGGTGCTGTTGGTGGTAGTAGAAGTGCTGGTGTGGTTGGTAGTGATGGTGCTTGTGGTGGTTGTGAAGGTGATAGTTGTGGTAGTTGAGGTACCAGTGGTTGTACAGGAGGTGCTGTTTGTGGTGATAGTGAAGGTGCTGGCAGTGGTGGTGGAAGTGGATGTGCTGGTGGTGGTGGTGGTGGTGGTGGTAGTAGTTGTTGTGGAGATGATGGTGGTGGTAGTGGGGGTGCTGGTGGTAGTGGAGGTGCAGGTGGTAGTGGAAGTGCTGGTGGTGGTTGTAGTGGAGGTGCTGGTGGTGGCTGCAGTGGAGGTGCTGTTGATGATGGTGCTGGTAGTGAAGGTGGTGGTAGTGGAGGTGATGGTGGTGGTGGTAGTGGAGGTGCTGGTAGTAGTGGAGGTGCTGGTAGTAGTGGAGGAAGGTGTCATGGTGGACGAAGGTTGTTGATGATTCTGGTGGTACTGGTGGTTGTTGGTAGTGGGGGTTGATGGAAGTGGTGGTTGATGGAATCGGTGGTTGATGGAAGTGGTTATTGATTTTAAGTGGTTATTGATGGTAGTCGGATTTGATGGTAGTGGTGGTTGGTGGTGGTGGTGGTTGATGGTTTTGGTTGGTGGTAGATGGTTATAGTTGTTGATGATTATGGTGGTTGAAGATTGTGGTGATTGATGGTGGTAGTGATTGATGGGTATTGTGGTTGATGGGTATGATGGTTGATGATTATTATGGTTGATAAAATTCTTGGTAATTGTCGTGGTAATTGATGGTTGGGGTGGTTGATGATTATGGTGGTTGATGATTGTGGTGGTTGATGATTTAGTGGTTGATAGAAGTTGTTGTAAATGGTCGTGGTAGTTGATGGTTGATAGAAGTTGTTGTAAATGGTCGTGGTAGTTGATGGTTGTGGTGGTTGATTGCTGTGGTGGATGATGGCTGTTGTGGATAATGAATGTGGTTGGTGGTAGTGATGGACAGTGGTAGTGGTGGTTGATGGTTATAGTGGTTGACCATAGTAGTGGATGATGGTTATTGTGGTTGATAATTGTGGTGGATGAGGGAGTGGTTCATGGCATTTGTGGTTGATGATTGTGGTTGGTGGTAGTGGTTGTTATGGTTGATTGTTGATGGTTGTGGTTGGTGGCATTTGTGGTTGATGGTTGTGGTGGTTATGGGTAGTAGTGAAGTTGAGGACTGACACCGGGCACACCATCTGGGACAGGTGGCCACCTGTCCCAGGTGAGTATGCGTGGGGGATACATCTCAGCGCGTGAGAGGTGCCCCGCTCTGCCGGTCCACGTCCTCATGGTGTTTAATGAGGTGAAAAGGGGGTGAGGGGATAGGCAGAGTATGTGTAGCAGGTGTGCAGCAGGTGTGTAGCATGTGTTTATGTATAAGTTGAAAGTGTATGTAATGGGTCGTTGAGTTTTACAGGTGAGCAAGCTTTGAGATAATGTTAAGCATAGGGATGTCTAGAGTTCCGCTTGATGGGAACACATGGCACTACAAGGCCTAGTAGAGCGGGTATCTTATCATTCTTGAGGTTATCTTGAGATGATTTCGGGGCTTTAGTGTCTCCGCGGCCCGGTCCTCGACCAGGCCTCCACCCCCAGGAAGCAGCCGTGACAGCTGACTAACTCCCAGGTACCTATTTACTGCTAGGTAACAGGGGCATTCAGGGTGAAAGAAAACTTTGCCCATTTGTTTCTGCCTCGTGCGGGAATCGAACCGCGCCACAGAATTACGAGTCCTGCGCGCTATCCACCAGGCTACGAGGCCCAGGGTAGAGTATGTCCTGAAGCATAGGTTAGAGTGGCATGGGAAAAGGAGAGGGAGGGTGGACAGATGGATGTCAGATACGCGCTGGCGCATAAGTGATGAGACAACAGCTGCCTGCACCTCCCCCTCTCTCTCTATCTCTCTCAGACTTGGGTGTTAAATCACACACACATTAAGCAAAAGGATGTCTCCCCTATGTCGGCTATTCCAAAAGAAGACAGTTACCAGACATTACACACACAGGAATGCAGTCTTGTCAATCTGAAGGTGATGGAAGTCTTACCTTTTGTCTACCTTTAGCGTAATATCCGATTTCATTGCCGGGAAGTAAAAAAAATTTCTCCAGCAGTCCAGATGCAGTCCGTTACCCATAATCGTTTCAAGTCAACACCGAAGCCAGAGACATGTTCACCCTGCCTCGGGCGTGACAATGCTAAGCTGTGGGAGTAGCGAGCTACTCTATTAACACCCTCACTCTTGCGTGAACCCACCTGCCAGTCATCAATCACTTGTCAATTCCACATAGCCATTTCCTCCATCCACCATAAATGTGCTGTTAGTTCACTGTGAGCCTTTATTCACTGCACACCATACCACACTACATCATAGAAAGACGAACTTTAACAGCCTGTATGAAGTGTGACATTCTTTATGTACCGTCCACCAAATACAGCGCTGTCGTCTAGAATGTGAAAAAATGTGCCAACCCAGCCCAAGGTCATTATGACATCAATTGTAAGCGATGTCAGAACATCTTTTGTGACAATCATGAGTACAACACTATTATTCCCACAGTTCATTTATTGTAACCACGCGTGCTCACATAGGTGAATTATATTGTGAAAACTAATCACTGTTATTTTCAGAGATTATTTACTTAGCAAGACTAATACATTCCTCACCGTTAAATATATATTTTTCTTTTTAAATACAGTTTACAAGTCAGTGGTGTGTTCTTACTGTCCACCACCTCGAGATGATTACCAACAGAACGAAGTATCACACAAACGTAAGTTCAATGTATTTCTTATACCTGTATTACATTTTCATTAAACACTTGCAAGCAAGCACTCACCTAATATTTCCCTCCTACACCCATGTTGAATATCATTGTTTCCATTTCAGGTTACACTCCTTACCATAATCGCAGGGGGTGACAGACAGATGACACTGGTCGTTATCCCATCCACTCAACACTCGGATAAGGACCCCTACTCACATACCCGTTCATCCCCCTTATCAGCTCATAAGTGAGTTAATATCACTTCATTTCAGTTTTATATCCTACGCATATTGATACTCATCTAGTCTATTCCCTTACCTTCTTAATTGTTATATTTTTATATGTTATGATTTCGTACTTTCTAGAGATGTTATGCTATATTTTTCTCTCTGCAGATCCCACACCACTATGTGGTGTGGGATCGTAGTAGACTTGGTATCTACCAGTGAGAACATTGAGAGCAACAGTAACAGCAACAGCGACAGAAGCATAAGCGGCGACAGCAACAGCAGCAGCAGTGACAGCTCATTGGAGCTGTCTATACCCTCAGATGGGTCACACTCCATAGCTCGCTGAGTGGGGGGTGAGTCCTCACCCGCACACACACACTTCCTGTCTCCTCACCCTCTCCACCAGCACCATCCAGCAACAGCAGCAATTGCAGTAGGAGTGGCAGGAGCATCAACAGCATTACCAACAGTGACAACAACAACAACAGCAGTGCGAGAAGCCAGAATGGCCTTGAATCAGATGACAGCCAAAACAGCCTTGACTCGTTAGCGCTGCCTGACGTTTCTGCTGACGGCACACTCTCCCCCATTCAAGGTTGTGGGCTCTCACCTTCAACCCCACCCCCACTTCCCCCAAGCCCTCCTCCTCCTCCTCCACCTGCCCGAGATATTCACCCTCAACTCCTAGACCAGATTGATAACTATAATGGAGGCTATGTTCGGCTATCTTTCTTTATACCAGCTCACGTTAATACTTTCCCTGGGGTGTATTTAAGAACATACAGACAATTTTTCATTGATGAGATTCGTTCCCATTTCTCTCCGCAGCATCCCTCCCTCCTAATTTACCCTGACATCACACTAATTGTGCGCAATTTAAATTTACATCTAGACGGGGATGATTTGCTAGACCCCATCAATAATAATGGTTTTCCAATATGAGGCGAGGGGAGAACAGTTACTCAAGAAGAGGTAGAGTCACTTATTGATTTCTGGTCGGATGAATTGTCATCGAAGATAAGCTTATACTTGGAACAGAAGGAGGGGTGCAATGTCTTGGTTTAGTGTCTCACGTGTTTTTATATCAACTATGCTCAGATTGAACATCCAATAAAGTTAGGCTCACATGTAGAGGGTTTGCAGGTGGAGAGACTAGTTTTCGATCTGAAAGGCGAGGCTGATATCTGCCTTATGCAAGGTGTTCCTGCATATAAATGTTTAGCAAATGGGATGCATCTTTATAATATTCGTGATAGATCAGTGAATGCTAGTTGGTATCTCAGACACATCAATTGGCCAGCTGATGTTAATTCTGCAGTAACATTTGAGGACATCACCACGGTGGAGAAAATAAATAGGGTCAATTCGTCTATTCAATAGAAAGAGTTGAAAATACAAGGCTTTATATCACTCTAACTAGGAAAGGAAGAGGTGAACATAAAGATGTCATATCATTGCTGATGTTGGAAGCTCAACACTTAGCACTGATAAAAGATTTTAACCAGTATGTACGCAATATGCGCAGTAATGCAAATCGTATCATCCCAAGTCATCACAGCTTTTGGCATTGTTGTTTGATATCGCTCCCACCAGATCGTTTACTAGCTCACGAAGGTACATGTAAAGTACATCAGACTCTCAAATTTTATCCAGCAGAGAGGAACATTACTTTCCGTAACTACAGACGGAGTTTTGGACCTATAGTCACCTGTGCTTCTATGATTTTGAGTGTATGTTAGATCGCTCAAGCCCTAAATGGATGATTGAATCATGTCACAATGCAGTTGCATGTCGTACATTATCATTGACAGACAGATGAACGTTGTTTAGAATAACACCTATTTAGGTAAGGATGCAGTCAATCACTTTGTAACCACATTAGAAGCATCATGGGCTAGAATCAAAAGGGGACTAGTATCCTATGAACCTCACATGTCTCCACAACAGCAAGCTATATTTGAGACAAAAATAGCCTGTGAGCTCTGTGATGAACCTTTTAACGGGGGCGATGTAATCAAAGTCAGACATCACGATCACACAGTAAGATTTCACAATTATAAAGCTGCTTACTGTGATAGATGCAATTTGCAGTGTATAAATTCACAAAAGTTCCTGTACACCTTTTCTCACAACGCTTCCTATGATTTAGAAGTAATCCTAAACAAGATGAAAGACAGACCAGGAATGAAACAGATATATTAGCTAGGGACGGATTTAAATTTATGAAAGTTGATGTGAATAACGTACGATTTTTGGACAGTTTAGCTCTTTTCAATGGTTCACCAGGAAGAATAGCGAAAGATCATATTGATAGTGGGAAACCTACCACCTTCACATTGGCTATGTTAAAGGGTATAAATAAAGATGCCATCCCCAAACTGTTGAAGGGTAAACAATCATTCTGCTATGATTACTTATCATCTATGAGAATACTAGAGGAACCGCACCTTCCTTCATGTGATAAGTTCTACAACACACAGAAAGACGAGAAGTTATCAGAAAAAGATTATAAACAAGCTTTATAATTTTTTTATCTAGCTAAATGTCGTAACATAGGGGACTATCTCATCCTATACCTCAAAGATTACACAGGATTGTTAGCATATGTGTTCACAGTCTGGCGAGATACAATGCTTACTCTATACAAATTTTACATTTCCCTACCCTCATTCGCTTGGGATGTATTCTTGCTTAAATCGAAAGTCAAACTTGATGAAGTGTCAGACCCATTATTATACGATTTACTTCGCTGGAATCTCCGAGGGGGGTTCACCAGCGTGTCTAGACAGTACACGAATGTGGAGAACCAGCACACAGGTTTAGATCTAGGTGATGATAGTAGTCACATCATGTACCTGGATTTTAACAGTCTATATGGAGCGTGTATGACTGGAAACTGTCTCACAATGAGCGTGACTTGCTGGTAGAGCAGGGCTTGGAGACTATCACATGTGACTGGTCAAAGGGGTATTGGGTGTTGTGTCATACATTGCAGGTTAGTCCGAAGGTAGCAAGGTATACGGATGAACTGCCCTTAGTTCTTTCCCTACTTGCATTACTGAGGAACACATTTCACCCTACTGTAAGAATATTCTTACAGAAGAAAGACGTGGCTTCCATAAAAAACACTAAATTAATTGTTTCTCACCTCCCTCAGAAAGAATACCTGGTTAGTCTTTACTTGTTACAGTTACTCATGCGTATTGGATTAGTGGTAGCTAAAGTTCATTACATCTATGAATTTGAGCCGGAGACCTACCTTAAAGATTTCATTGAAACCAATGTTCGTGAACGTGCCAGTACCAAATGTGTGATAAAAATAGGCTATTAAACTCTATATATGGAAAGTGCCTCACAGATGTTTCTAAATATGGGAACGAACACTATTTGGTCACAGATCGTAGAGGTTTCCTGAAGCACGCTCGCAACCCTTTCTTCAAGCAAAGCCTGTTGTTAAGTAAAGATCGTGTGATTTTCACTATCAAGCAGAAGTCACTCCCAGTCAGCACTCCTACATACCTGGGTTATCACATACTTCAAATTGCTAAGAGACGCCTCTATGAGTTCTGGTATGACATAGTAAAACCAGCATATAGGGATAAAGCAAGTCTATTATATATAGACACAGACTCTTTCATCATTAAACTCAACTGTCTGGTTGTGTTTCAAGACCTTAATAAGTCTCCTCTCTTTGACTGTATGGATTTTAGAAACTTTCTTGACACACATCCATCCTACTCGAAAGCACGTGAAGGTGAGCTAGGTTTGCTCTAGTCATAAATAGGGTCTAAGATTATTAACCAATTAATTGCCCTCAGACCTAAAATATACTCTTTCACCACTCAGGATGGTGAATACACTTGTAAGTGTAAGGGTGTGACATACCACCTACAAGAGAAACTCTCAAATGACTGATTTCAGAACACTCTTGAAACAAACACTTCAATCAGGTTTGTGTCTAGATCTATTCATAATGTTCAAGGAAAGTTCTGTATATGCCGCAGTACATGTAGAGGTTTGTCAGCATTTGATGATAAACGCTACATTCTAAGCCACACACAGTTCCTAGCCAATAGACATCCAGATATCCCAAATAATGATGATGATTATGAGATGGATGTAGAAGTGGGTGAGGAGGAGATTGAGGGGGATAGAAGAAGTGTTTATGGAGGAAGATGAAGTAGTAGAAGCGGCACAACCACAGACTCTACCCTATATTCCTCCCATGGTGCAAGCGAAATGCTTCAACTCAAAATCTACTGATCCAAATACTTTGATGAAGCTTTTATATATGTCAATTTTGTGAGAATGATGCAAAAGTGGTGAAATTTATCTATTCGCTGATGAAAATGCTGATATGTAAGCAAACGTTCTGCTTAAACGATCTTGAAAACTGTGAAAAGTTGTGTGACGAAGCTGGCTAGGATATTAGTATGGTGAGTAATACTTTATGATAGGATTTAATGATTGATAAGCATAATAACTGATTCTATTTCATTTTACAACTTTAACAACAAAACTCATAACCTTTTTCCATTCTACAGTTTGGTTTACTACGCTGGCAAGAAGGTATGATCAGAGGCTGCAGAATCTAAGATGGATGAGAAGTCTGACTACTTGCAAAGCTAAAAACAAAGAAGCAACTTATTATTATAATTATTTATATTATCGTACAAAATTTCTTAAATGATTAATAAAAGAATAAATTATATAAATGTGTTTACTTTCCCTAACTATTTATTGTTCTGAATGCGGGAAATGAAAGTAGTCTGTTGACCCCGAAGGTTGACAAGTGATTGATGAGAAACAGGTGGGGGAAGGGGGCGCCCATTAGCGAGGCTGGTAATAGAGTAGCTTGCTACTCCCCACAGTTTAGTATTGTCCAGCCCTTAGCAATGAGCAGATGTCTCTGGCACCTCGTCTGACTTCAATGATTATGGGTGACAGACAGCATCCGAACTGCTGGCGTGTTTTTTTACTGCTTTCCAACGTGAAATGGGGTATTGTTAAAGGTCTGTGTCAGTGTTTGAGAAAACCCTCTCCATGTTTTGTTGATGCGCCATGGGTATGGAGGGTAGAAACAAAGGGTAATACTCCATGACCTTCAGAGTGACAAGTTTACATGCCTGTGTGGGTGTAATGTCTGGTAACTGACTTTCTTCTACTGGAGATCGACATTGGGTAGAGAAAGAGAATGGGAGGTGGCGGCCACCTGTTGGCTCACCATACTCCAGCGCGTGTCTGAAATCCATCTGCCCACGCCTCCCTCCCCTTTTCCCACTCCACCCTAATCTAACTTTCCCACATACTCTACCCGGTCTCCTAGGCCTGGCGTTGCCATGTGCTCCCATCAAGCTGAACTCTAGACATCCCTATGCTTAACATTATCTCTAAGCTTGCTACCTGTATATCTCAACAACCCCATTACATACACTTTCAACTTATACATAAAGACATGCTACACACCTGCTGCACATCTGCTACACATTCTCCGCCTATCCTTTCACCCCCCCCCCCCCTTTCACCTCATTAAACACCATGAGGACGTGGACCGGGAGAGCAGGGCACCTCTCACGCGCTGAGATGTATCCCTCATGCGTACTCACCTGTCCCAGATGGTGCACCCGGTCTCCGTCCTCAACTTCACTACTATGGGTGATGGTAGTGGTGATTGATGTTGATGGGGTTGGTGGTAGTGGTTGTTGATTGCATTTGTGGTTGTGTTTGGTGGCAGCGGTGTTGTTGGCAAAAGTGGTTGATGGTAGTAGTTGATGGTAGTGATTATTGGTGTTGATAGTTGATGGTTGTGATGTGGTATAGTGGTGGTCTGATGGTGTGGTGTAATATGGTGCAATTGTGTGTTAGTGTAGTGAGGTCGTGCAGTAATTACAGTGTGGTAGTAGTTGGGTACTAGTTGAGGAAGTGTGTTTAGGTAGTATCGTCCGGTGGTGTGGTAGTGGTTGTGCTATTGGTGGTAGTTGAAGTGCTGGTAGTAGTGGAGGTGGTGGTGGTAATGGAGATGCTGAAGGTGATAGTGGTGGTAATGAAAGTGGTGGTTGTGGTGCTGGTGGTGGAGGTAGTGGAGGTGCTCGTGGTGCTGCTCGTGGTGGTTGTGAAGGTACTGGTGGTGGTAGTGGAAGTGCTAGTTGTTGTTATGGAGGTCCTGGTGGTGGTGGTAGTGGAGGTGCTAGTTGTTGTAATGGTGGTGCTGGTGGTGGTGTTAGTGGAGGTGGTGGTCTTGGTGGTGGTAGGGAAGGTGGTGGTAGTGGACGTGCTGATGATGGTGGTATTGGTGCAAGTGGTGGTAGTAACGGTGGTTCTGGTGTTGGTGGTCTTGGTTGTGGTGATAGTGAATGTCGTGGTAATGAAGGTGGTGGTGGTAGTGGAGGTGCTGGTGGTAGTGGAGGTGCTGGTGATAGTGGTGGTGGTAGTGAAGGTGCTGGTGGTAGTGGAGGAAGGTGTGGTGATTGAGGAAGGTGTCGTGATGAACGAAGGTTGCTGATGATTCTGGTGGTTGGTGGTTATTGTGGTTGATGATTGTAGTTGTTGATGGAAGTGGTGGTTGATGGAAGTGATTGTTGATGGTAGTGGTGGTTAATGGATATTGTGGTTGATGATGGAAGCGGTGGTTGATGGAAGTAGGGGTTGATGGAAGTGGTGGTTGATGGAAGTGATTGTTGATGGTAGTGGTGGTTGATGGTAGTGGTGGTAGTTAATGGTAGTGGTGGTTTGTGATGGTTAATGGTAGTGGTGGTTGATGGTAGTGGTGGTTGATGGTTATGGTGGTTGATGATTATGGCGGTTGAAGATTGTGGTGGCTGATGGTGGTGGTGATTGGTGGGGTATGGTGGATGATGATCAAGGTGGTTGATGAATGTGGCGGTTAATTATTATAGAGAGTGATGGAGGTGGTGGTAAGTGGATGTGGTAGTTGATGGTCGTGGTGGTTGATGATTTTGGTGGTTGATGGCTGTGGTGGTTAATGGAAGTGGTGGTTGATGGATGTGGTTGCTGGAAGTGGTGGATGGTGGTAGTGGTGGTTGATGGTTATGGTGGTTAATCATAGTGGTGGTTGATGGGTACGTTGATTGATGATTGTGGTGGTTGATGATTGTGATGGTTGGTGATAGTGGTGGTAATAGTTTAGGATTGTGGTTGGTGGCATTTGTGTTTGATGGCAGTAGTTCATGGTAGTGATTGTTGGTTGGTGATAGTTGATGATTGTGGTGTGGTAGTGACGGTATAGTGGTGGTTTGGTGGTGTGGTGTGGTAGTTTGGTGTGGAAATATGGTGCATCTACACAAAATGCATCTACATCTACGCATCAAATATCTACACACAATATCTCCTCTCAATCTAAATCAGCTCCATCTACCACCACTCCCTCTACCACCACTCTCTCTACCACCACCCACACTACCACCAACCCCTCAACCATCACTCCCTCTACAACCACTACCTCTATTACCACTCCTACGAACACCCACACTACCACAACTTCGTCTACCACCACTCCCTCTACCACCACTCCCTCAACCACCACTCTCTCTACCACCACCCACACTACCACCACTCCCACTACCACCACCAACACTACCACCATTCCCTCTACCGCCACTCTACCACCACACCCTCAACCACCACTCCACCACCACCCACACTACCACCATTCCTGCTACCACTACTCCATTTAACACCACTCCCTTCATAACCACTCCCTCAACCAACACTTCCTCTACTACCACTCTTTCTTCCATCTCTCTCTCTTCAACCTCCCACAGTACCACCACTTCCTCCACCACCCCCTCTACCACCTCTCCCTCTACCACTAACCACACTTAAAATCACCCAGACCACCACCACGCACACTACCACCACTACCTCTACCACCATTCCATCTACTACCACTCCCTCTAACACAACTCCCTCTACAGCAACTTTCTCTATCACCACCCATACTACTATCACTTCCTCAACCACCACTCCCTCTACCACAACCCACACTACAACCAACCACACTACAACCATTTTCTCTGCCACCACTTCCTCTACTACCACCATTTA
>NC_091199.1:32452247-32484747 GCF_040958095.1 Procambarus clarkii
CTGGCGGCAGCATCCGCACGCTCATTTAAAGACACACCAATATAGCTGGGAACCCAACAAAACTCAACCGACTTAAATTTATTGTAAACAAGAAACAGCCAATGCTGGATCTCGACAACTACTGGATGAACCGGATTAAAAGACCCGAGAGCCATGAGGGCACTACGAGAGTCAACAACAACTACAAAGGAAGACTGACAACGAGAAAGCAGGAGACGAAGAGCATAGATAATAGCATAAAGTTCCGCTGTAAAGATGCTAGTCTCCGGAGGTACGCGACACATATAAGTGCGATCAGGAAAAACAACAGAGTAGCCAACACCGTCCACAGACTTAGACCCATCGGTGAAGCGGCCAAGAACAAAGACGTCCACTAACTTTACAATATATTTCAGTCTAACATTCAAAGCAAGGCAGTCACATACAAGTCCGTCGACACTGTTGAGGAAGCAGATGAGGTGGTTAATTATCCAACAGAATTTTTTAAATTACTCGATCTGCCAGGAATACCATCACACGTACGGCAATTGAAAATCGGCGTGCCAATTATCATGTTGCGAAATATCAACCAGCCAAAACTTTGCAATGCCATGTGCCTTGCAGTAAAACAATTAATCACCAATGTCGTAAAAGCCACAATCTTGACAGGATCTTTCAAAGGTGAAGTTATTCTCATTCCTCGCATTCCTATGATTCCAACAGATATGCCATTTCAATATAAGAGACTGTAATTTCCAACTCGATTGGCGTTTGGAATTACCATCAACAAAGCTCAGGGCCAATCTTTAGAATTGTGCAGTTTATAGCTAGACATGGATTGGTTCTCACATGGACAATTATATGTTGCGTGTTCTAGAGTAGGCAAACCAGACAATCTCTATATTTCCAGACAATGGAACAACAAAAAATATTGTATACCCATAAGCATTGTGAAATTAAACATATTAGAAACGGTGCACTTTCTCTTTTTTTTCCATTTAACCAGACTGCGCCATAGCAACGCGTGGCGGGTACTGCTAGTTATATATAAAAATGTAGAAATATAAAAATATATATTCTACATTTAGTAAAAATAAAACATGAGCATAATAAAGGTGATTTCAATAACTTTTATTCAATATTTTTATCTAATGCAGAATCCATGGTGGTGGTTGTGGTTGTTCTTGGTAGGTTGTGGTTCGTGGCAGTGGTGGTTGGTGGTTATTTTTTTTCTTTTTATTTTTAAAACAGAGTAAGTACAGCGTATAGTAACCATATAAACAGGAAAGCACAGAATAACAAAGAACTCAGAATAACAACAACACAGATAACAAATAACACAGATCAACACAAAAGTGAAAACAAAGAATAACATAAAACACATAAGAACACACACACACACAAACAAAAGCAGCACCACCCAGACGGGTCGTGCCAAAAGCGTCAGTAATTACAAAAGCGCACAAGGAGCACAATAAACCAAGGGTAAATTATAAACAGCAATACACATACAAAGAAACACATACAATAATAACACAAACGCAAAACACACGCACCATGTGCCACACCACACAACAGCAGACAACACACGCACCATGCGCCACACCACACAACAGCAGACAACACACGCACCATGCGCCACACCACACAACAGCAGACAACACACCACAGAATCGAGAACACAATAACAAACATGTTAATATAACACTGTAAATACAACATAGTAAATGCAGGAAAATAACAATGGAATACAACAAAGCAATACACAGCACAGTACATAAAATAAAGGAAACAGAACACATTAGCATTACATATAATAACATAGTAAAAATAAAGGAATCGGTATAGTACAAACCAACAGTGGAACATATAACACAGTAAAATGACACAGATAACAAAACAAATTGTAAAAAAAAAAAAAGCATAAACACACAAACAAACAACACATGCCACCCATACGGGGCGTGCCAACAGGAACCATAATGAAAAGCACATAACACAAGGCAGCAAGACAAAATGACAATGAACACAAGCATACAAAAACACACAACAATGGAACACATACGAAACAAACACAGCCACCCAGCACACAAACCCAACCCCCACAGACAGAGGACGGCCAGCCACCAAGCAGAAAAAACACCCACGCACCGGACACATCAGGAGAGAGACAGACATGCCACTCAACACCACAACACACCCATACCCACCCACACACAAACAAAACCCTGCCACACAAGGTAACCAAGCAAACCCCAGCACACACAAAACCCAAAGGCAAACAAACACAGACCCCCCCCCCCACCCACCAGAGGGAACCGAACCAAAGGAACACGCACACACACACACAGCCACACCCACAGGAACCCACCACCTACACCAACGCAGCACCCCGGACATACTCGACCGTGAACCAAGCATCAAAAACCCTAGGAAAGGAGCAACGCAACCACCACATAGTATAGACAGACGGCCTTTCAAAAAGCCCAAAATCCTCCCCACCCCATACCCCTCCATCCTACCAACCCATAAACAAAAAATATAGTCCGCTAACAATACCCCGAACGTGTTACGCACCCGCCTGGAGCCCCGAGGGAACGAAAAAACAAAAAAACACAATAGGTCGACCTGCACCCTGGACCACAAAAGGCTGCAATGACATCCCGCAACCACCCAACCAAACCCTGAACCCGCGCACAAAAATAAAAGACGTGCAACTGAGTCTCACGACCCCCACAATGAACACAACTATCAGAGGCGACCAAACTCAACATAAAGAGCTTCGCATTCGTAGCCAAAGACTCATGCAAATATCGAAAAACCAACTCACGCGCCGTGGCGCAATACACGGCCCACTCAACGCCTCCCACACATTCCCCCAGTCGAAACAAGGGTACAAACTTTCGACCCTGGAAGGCACCCGAGAGGCAAGCGCCCCATACACCTCCCGACAACCAAAAGAGACAAACCCAGGAAATCGACAGAGCGCCCGATGGATCAAAACCGCCCACGAATACACTGGAGGCGTATACAGGGCCACCTCCTGGCAACAATCCAGATCAAGCAAAAAACTAAACCTCATAGAGCAGTAAAACGACCCCAAGGAGTTTAACCCACCCCCTAACACCAAACTCCTCCGAACCGACCCCCAAAACAAAGCCAACGCCTTCACATAGACATCAGGAATACCAATTCCACCTTCTGACACCTTAAGACATAACGTAGATCGACGAACCGGATGATACCGGCTACACCACACATAACGATACACCAAACCCTCCAGAGCGCGAGCCTTCTGCCGATCCAACGGAAAACACTGCGCAACAAACCAGACCCGCGACAAACCTTACAAGACACGACAATCGCCCGCTGGTAAATAGTCAGGGCCCGTTGCGACAACATCCCCACAGCTACGCCCACCCCCTGCGAAACAGCGTCCCAATTAAACTCCAAAGACTGTACATACGATCTGAACCACGTAATCCCCAGAACCCGAATGGACTGAACCACCGGAAACCACGAACCAGACCACACCAAACGAGAAGCCCAACCCCCCAACCCCAGAAGACGAGACTTTCCACGATTGACCAAAGCCCCTGTAGCCGACTCAAACTGAGGCACCAAATCCTGAACAGCAGGCACAGAACCCTCAGAGGCAAAAACAAGACCGTGTCGTCTGCATAACCACAAATCTTGAGGGACAAGCCATTCGGCAAACACGGTGAGACAACTGAACGACAAGCACGCACTGCGCGAACAAAGGGCTCCTGAAACAGAATATAGAGAAGCATCGACGGAGGACACCCATGTCGAACAGAACGCCGAATAGCGAAGGGAGCACCAAGGAACCCATTGACACACACCCTACTACTACAACCAGCATACAACATCCGTATCCAGCCCACAAACTGGGGCGGGAAACCAAACCTCTCCAGGACCCGCAAAACAAACCCAATTAGCACGCGATCAAAAGCCTTGGACCAATCTAGGCTTATCATGGCCGCTGGAACACCAGACTCCTCCACATAGAGGAGCAAATCCCGGAAAAGGGAATTGCATTGCACCAACGACCTACCCGGAACGCTACAAAACTGACCCCAAGAGATCACCGACCCCACAACCGAGCGCAAACGTCCAGCCAACAACTTGGAAATAATCTTGTAATCCACATTTAGCAACATAATAGGCCGCCAATTTGCAAAAAAACGTAAGTCCCCCGGCTTCGGAAGAAGCCGCACAAGATCATCATTTTGCGAAACGGACAGAGACAAACTACGAAGACAAAACCAAACCACTCCAAAAAATCGGCACCAAGCACATCCCAAAACTCGACATAGAACTCCATCGGAAACCCATCCGACCCTGGAACCTTACCACGACGAAAGGACCGCACAACCTCCCAAAGCTCCTAAGGGCTTACCTCCCGCACAAGACCCACACAATCCATATCCTACAACCCCGGTGTACAGTGTTGGAGGAAGGACTCCATCAACCCCTCATCCCCCGCAACCACCCCATACAAAGACTCCAATTCACCACGCACATAATGCAAAACCGCCCCCGTGTCCGACAAAACCGAACCGTCCGGCCGATGAAGACCTGCCAACAAAACAGAGGCATGCCCCACCCGTTCCCTCCGCAGTAAAAACTGCGAAAGCTTCTCACCACACAACCGTTCCTCCACCCCAGCCCGCACACATACCCCCTCAGCTATCTCCTCCCTCAGCCCACAAATGAGATCCTTACACACCGAGATCTCCGAAACCTATCTAAACCCTGATTCAGCAACCCATACAGCCGAAATAACCGTGCCTGCAAGACCCTCAACATACCAAACCTTCCCGACGCCTCCCGCTTCGCCATCACCAGAAAAAACGACCGACATTCCACCTTAGCCCACTCCAGGACCGAGGGAAACGCCCCTTCCGAGCGGCCAAAACAGGCCACCGGGCCCGGAACTCGGCACACACAACAGGGCATTTCAGCAACCCACAATTCAGTTTCCACCAGCCACGGCCAACCCGCACCTGGCTGCGAATCCCCACCTGTAACACCACCATGCAATGGTCCGAGAACCCCACGGGAACCGTCTGCAACAAAAAAACCGAACCACCCCCAGTAGGCACGTAAAAACGATCAAGGCGAGAGCAAGCCCCACGCGAGAGAAAAGTGTACTCCAAAGGACCCCCTTGCAACACGGCCGCATCCCGAAACCCGCAACTCTTCAAGGTAGTAGTCAAAGCCGGCGAGATATTCGCTGGACGAAGACTATTGCTATCCTGCGGCGACGTAATACAATTAAAATCCCCCCCAAAATCATCCCCCTCGTATCGTGCCACAAAAAATGCAGCACATCACGGGAAAAGAAAACCTCCCGGTTCTGCCTCTGCGCCGCCCCAGATGGCGCGTACACATTCAAGAGAGAGACCTCAGACCCCAAAAATACTCGTACTAACAGCACCCGACCACCCTTGTCCATCTCCGTGTGAAGCACGGAAATCGGGGCCCGCTTAGAAAGCAGGATCAACGTACCCCCACGCAAGCCACGCGAAGGGTTTAACACCACCGTAAACCCCTCAGCCAACACATGTAACAACCCCACTTCCTGCACATTGTGCTCCTGCACAAAAGCCACATCCACCCTCCAATCACGCAGCATCGACACCATGCCCAATTGCACAGCCACAGAACGCAAACCATTCCATTCAGCGAAGCACATGTTAACTTAGGATCCATTGGGAAAAAGAGATAAACCCTATCTAACCACAAAACCGTCAGACCGGTCCGGCCGACACCCCGTGTATGGAAGCAGTAGCAGCCGCCATCGGGTTCCCAGGCGACGGAGACGCACTCCCCACAGGGGGGGGGGAGGAGGCAAGAGTCCTTCCGGAGCTTCATCACAAGGCCGTGATCATCACTGCCACAGTCCCCTGGATCCACCACCGCCCACTCCGGGCTCCGTACCCCAGGGGACCCACATACGAGATCACCAGGAGGGTCCACAACACTCCCTCCACCGCCGGGCACCGACGGGTCTACTACAGACACCGCCACACCCTCACCATCACCGACACTCGCATCAGGCTCCAACCTCCGCACCGAAGGCCCTCGGTCCCCAGAGTGACCACTCCTGTTCGTCTTCCGGCACTTCGTCTGAGAGCCAGGTTGACCCTGGACAGCAGTGGTGGAAGGACGACGAGAGGGGCGACCCCCTTCCAAGAACTCATCTGCCTCCAAGGGTTCCACACCAAGGGCAGAGGCACATACCAATCCAGGAGCACCAGAATCTGGCGCGACATCCTCCATCGGCGACAAAACAGGGCCACGCCCCACCGAAGCGTCAACAACGATGGCTATGGCAACCGGAGGCGGATGCACCTCCACATGCGAGACCACCGCACTACCACCCACACCAGTGGGGTTCAAGACATCGGACCCGGCACGTCAGCACCAGTGGGGCGCACCGCACCCACAACGCCATCATCACCGGTAGGTGCAGGGGGAGGGTTCAACCCGGCAGGATCATCCCCCAGGTCCACAAGGCCATGTAGAGGCGGAAAATCCTCTTCTCGGAAGACACTGACCAACCGGACGGTTCCATTACAGCAACCAGCAGCCTGGTGTCCAGCCATACCGTACCGAAAACATGTGCGCTCCTGTCCCGCATAAAAGCACTGCACCTTGAACCCCAGCAGCACCATCGACGACGGGATCGCCTTCCTCAGCTTCATGGTAATCGTGCGGATACCCATCAGGACGCCACGAAGACGGCCAGACTTCAGCACATTCGCCCGATAGGCGAGAACACCCCATATCCTCCTAAGAACCGGCGGAGCAGGCTCTCTGGGAACTCAAACGGCAGCCCCCGCACCACCACAAAAGTCACTGGAACACACAAGTACGTTACAGAAGCCGTACCCGCCGCGCCAGGCAAAGGTACAGTACGCCCATTATACTTGTCGACCATGTTACGTACTCCTAGCAGAATACGTATATAAATTTAAAATAAATATTATTTTATTTTATCATTGCATGTATATGTACACATATTGTGTTTTTGGTAAATTGTCGTATGGTGTGGCAGCGTCAGTGGACAAGAGCGCGGTTGTCTCTGCACACGTCTATTACTTGATTGATACGGGAAAGCTGGACCTGTTCAGTTTGGGAGTTCCAGATGTCACTTTATTTTAGTTAGAAAATGTTTTATATACTGTAATTAAACAGGTGTCATTGTACTTATATATTTTGTAAGTAACTATTATATGTAACTTGCAGTCTTATGTGTTTTGAGAACAAGTGGTTGTTCAATTAGTTTATAATATTAAAAAGTCCTTAGTTTCCATCCCTCATCCTGGGATGAGGCAGACGGGAGGTGAGAATGTGGGTGGCGACAGAGCGAGAGTTCAGTAGCTGAGCAGGAACCAGGGGGATTAACAACTTGTTGAAGTTAAGTTCATTTGTTCTGTCATAGCCATACCTATTATTATTTTAATTTAATGTCTGGAAGTTACAGTGATATTTTTAATGTGATATATTGTGACCATATAATCATCTGTTTGCTTTTGAGATTTATTTAATATAATATTATATATATATATACTTATTGTCTTTATTCTTCAGTCCTATGAAGATTCTATTTTGTGCTCATTACTTATTAAGGGGTTATACTGGTGATTCGCTATTGAGAACAGCAGTTGTGTCGTATCCCTAGACATATTAAAGTTTGGCTGCTGTAGGATCACGAGCCGTAACGTACGATAGGTAACAAAGAGTTATGGGGGCCTGTGCCGGGAAATATTGTCCCACTTTAACTTAACTATGCTAATCTAACCTTGCCTTCCTAGGTACCAGTGTGTCAAGTGTCTCTGTGTGTTTCTTAAGAACTATTCCATGTGCCAAGCAAGCCTTCCTGTGTGTCAAGTAACAACGTTTCACGATTTTGAGGTAAGTCATCCTATATATTTTGTTTGTGCAGTGAGGCCAAGCGAATTTTCAGTGTGGTGACAATTTTACAGTGAAGTGTAGTGCAGTGCCATTGTGTTTAATTATTGTTGTGAATCAAGTGCCAAGTGTTAGTAACGATGGAGGAGAAAGTTGCAGCGTTGGTGGCTCACCCAGACTTTGAAGGGATTCAGAACCTTAAAAAGACTGAGTTAATACAAATGGCAAATCAGTTGGATTTGACCGCCAGCAGTAGAATGGTTAAAGCCCAAATATTGAAAGTCATTGTGACGCATTTTGTTGAGAATGGGGAGTTAGAGGAAGAAATTCTAGAAGAGTTAAGAGAGGAGTCGAGTGATCAGATGACGTTAAAGCGTCTTGAGTTAGAAGCGCAAATAGCCAATGCTAAGCTTGAAGCTCAAAGGGAACAGAAAATATTAGAGGCTGAAGCTCGTCAAAGAGAGATTGAAGCTCAACAGCAACAGCAAATATTAGAGGCTGAAGCTCAGCAAAGGGAGCTAGAGACTAGGCGTTTAGAAATTGCGGCACAAAACCAGAGAGGTTTAATTGAGTTGCAACTTGAAGCCACAAAGAAGCAACAAGCCGAGGAACAAACTAGGCAATTAGAAATTCAACAACAAATGGCTGACACTAACTTCAGGCTTGAATCACAGCGTATGGCAGCTGGGCATGGAAATACTAGTAATGTTTCAACAAATAGTGATAATAATCCCATCAGGATGAATAAGTATATAGAGTTGCCCAAGTTCAATGAGGAAGATCCTGAGGTTTTCTTTGCACATTTTTATAAAATTGCCATCAGTATGAACTGGCCAAGGGATCAGTGGGTAGCCATTATGCAGTCTCAATTCAAGGGGCGTAGTCAGGAGGTTTTCACATCCCTACCTGACGCTCATAGTTTTGATTATGAATTTGTAAAGAAAAGCATCCTCAATGCATACCAGCTAAATCCAGAGGCACACAGGCAAAAGTTCAGGAACCTAAGGAGAATCAGGGATCAGACAATAGCAGATTTTACTCGTCAGAAGACGAAATTTTGCAACAGATGGTTAAAGTCACTTGCAGTCACTGATTTTGATGCTTTAAAGAATCTTCTTATAATGGAAGAAGTATTGTCATGTCTCCCAGACCAGTTGTCTACTTTTATGGCAGAACAAAAGAATGTAACAGACATTGATGAGCTGTCAAAGCTCGCGGATGAGCATGAGTTGTTGACTAAGGCCCCGTTTATGGCCACTTCACCTAAGTCTAGTCGTAGAGTAAATTATAATGCTCACCGAACTCCTTATCAGAATCCATCCAGTCCTAGTACTCCAGTTACTCCCATGAGCTCTTCTCTTACAAAACCTAACCCTGCTACTTCATTGTCAGGAATGTCAAATAATAATAAGGTTATTTCTAAACCTACAGTTGGTTCTACCAGTGTGTCCACTGTAAGGTCCTGTTCCCATTGTAAGAGAAAAGGCCATGGAATTCATTCATGTTTTATATTGCACCCTGAGTTACGACCAACTGGTCTCATTTATTGCAGAGGTGTGCAAAATAAACTTACTAATAAACATGTAACTGTAAACCCCAATTGGGTGAAACAGTATTCACCATATATGTCTTCAGGTGAAGTCTTGTGTATTAATGGGAAGTGGAAGCCAGTGGTTATTCTTCGTGATACAGGTGCTTCCCAAACCATAATTTCATCCAGTATTCTTTCTGATGTTGAAAAGAGAGATACTGGAAAGTTTGTTGTTCTTCATAGTGTTGCAGGATGTAAAACTGTACCTCTAATAGACATTAATTTCAGATCCACCATTACACCACGTTTATGCACTGTGGGTGTTAGTACACAGTTGCCCATCCCAGGTGTGGATGTTATATTGGGTAATGATGTGGCCATAAATCATGATGTGGGTGAGATTGATCCCCGTTTGTGTAAACAGCCAGTTGCAGACCATGTTTATTCTGCCTGTGCTGAAGTTAGTTCTATGAATGAACCTGTTGTAGAAGATGGTTTTGTCCATTCTACCTGTGCTGATGCCAGTACTAATATAAATCCAGTTGTCAGTTCTGATGTTGTTACTCAAGCATTTGTTCCAGTAACCAGTACCCCTTCAGTGGAGAAGTGGGATGTGGTTGTTCCAGATTCCTGTGTGGCCGATTTAGTTGTTGAGAGTAAGCCTGATACTATGACTCTGCTTTATTCCAATAAATTGGGAAAGGATGTCCATGTACCATTGTCTTGCCCGCTCACTACGAACGTTGTGCCAGGAGTTGAGAGAAACTTAAAAGCCACGACTCTGTATTCCAGCCAAGTGAATGGTTTAGGACAGGATGTCGGGTTGGCAGAAGTATTCCCGCTCACTCCAAGTTTCGAATCAGTTGTCGAGAGTAAGTCCGTTGTAGAGGCCCCGCCTCACCCTAGTCAAGGTGATATAATAGGGGAGGAGGTCAAACTACCTGTTACTTGCCCGCTCGCTTCAGATTCCCTTCATTTATGTGCTTTGAGTAGAACTGACCCTAAGATTTCAGAGAGAAGCAAGGAGACAGTCTGTACTGTAGATACAGTTTTGGAGAGTGTGGGAAAGCAGCCAGAGGATCAGCTTCTGTTGAGTAGATGGAGACCCATTGAGCCTCCCTCTTCAGTTGTCTGTGAGGATGTGACCCAGCTTGGTAGTGATATTATTGATTGTGAGCAGACAGTACTCCAAGCAGCTCCAGAAGTCATGGGAGGAAATTTTGGTAAAATCATTAAGAGTGGTAAAGCAGCAATTGGATCTAAGTTGAGGAGTTGTGATTCTTATTCTATGTGGAGTAAGTATTTCTCATTGTGTACATTGAGTCAGAGTGTATGTAGGATGTTGAAATCTACTTTTATTCTGCAGGAGCCATTTTCTTGTGAAGTAATGGACTGTGGGACATCTTTGTCAAGCCTTGTGGTTGAGCAGAGAGAGTTTACTCAAGTAGGTTGTGCATCCAGTTCTGAGGAAGTGGTGAGTTATGCTAGAGCAGTGTCTCTATATTCAGATCCAGTTAATTTTGATGCACGAGTGATAAAAGTGTATGTTCCACTTAAGTGTGGTGTTGACTTTCAGAGTCATATTGGAGTTGATTTTCAGAATCATATTGTGGGTGAAAGATTAAATCATACTGGGGAGCAGATGTTTGAGGCTCCAGGTGTGCAATTCAAGTTGGAGGATAAGGTTATCCTACCTAGAGTTCATCATTTTGAAGGGTTTCAGATTGTCCTTGGGCGTTTCCCAGGTAATCTGCTGTTCATCTTCAAGATGTTAAGACCCTTAAACCTCTTGGTTGATTGGTTGTCATCAGACGTAAATCACTTGGGAAGTGATGGTGAGGATTGTAACGTTTTCGGCATGTTTTATTTAGTCTCTTGGAAGACTAGACGGTTGATGAATGTGTGTGTTGTGTTCAAGTTCACCATCAGAGGGTGTGAACTTGTCTTGAGAGTTATGATTGAGATATGGTGCCTAGGCATATGCCTGTTTTCTTTCACTGATCGTTATGACAGAGTTATGAGGCAATTGATTTCTGTGTTCCTTATGGATCATCTGAGTCAGTTCGATCAGGTTGTCTTTGCACTTATCTTGGGTTGTATTTCTTGGTTGGAAGGTCAAAGGTTTGATAAGTCGGTGTCTTGTGTTTCGGAAGGTTCTATGAATGGGAAAGTTTTATGCATAATTGTGAGGTTTAATGCTACTTTCTCTAATTTTAGTATCCATTGGGCGAGAGTATGTGTTCCACAGAGGATCAAGAGTGATGAGCAGATGTCTGTGTCAGAGCATACCCAGGAGAAGTCCCAACTCAACTCAACATACAGCCTGCTTCAATTAAGCAGTTCAGCTCCAGAAAAGGGGAGTAATGGAAAATCGAGGCTGTCTTGGAAAAATTCACCATGTGGAAAAGGAATCACATGGAAAAATGAAACTGATCTTGGAAAAATAGTAGAAACATACGAAAAGCAAAATTGCCATGATAACTGTGTGAAAGCAGCTACCTTTATTGACAATTCTATTCATGCTTCTAATGATACTGTTGTAGATAGGAGTGTGAAATATGATCTAAAACAAAGTGAAATAAATGAGATAGTACCTTGGAGAGATAAATTTGCATACTCCAGTGACACATATGTAGAACATTGTCATAAGACTGAAATTTCTGAGTTTCCTGTAAAACTATATTTGGAGTGTTTTCATTTTTGTCCAGAGATGTGTTCTTATTACTTTTACATGTTTGGTGTAATTAATACCATAAATCTCAAGTGTCATACATTTTACTTTGAAAAAATGCCATTGATCTTCAATCTATTGCATTTTTTTTCTTGGAGGTGGAAGTGTTACGTACTCCTAGCAGAATACGTATATAAATTTAAAATAAATATTATTTTATTTTATCATTGCATGTATATGTACACATATTGTGTTTTTTGGTAAATTGTCGTATGGTGTGGCAGCGTCAGTGGACAAGAGCGCGGTTGTCTCTGCACACGTCTATTACTTGATTGATACGGGAAAGCTGGACCTGTTCAGTTTGGGAGTTCCAGATGTCACTTTATTTTAGTTAGAAAATGTTTTATATACTGTAATTAAACAGGTGTCATTGTACTTATATATTTTGTAAGTAACTATTATATGTAACTTGCAGTCTTATGTGTTTTGAGAACAAGTGGTTGTTCAATTAGTTTATAATATTAAAAAGTCCTTAGTTTCCATCCCTCATCCTGGGATGAGGCAGACAGGAGGTGAGAATGTGGGTGGCGACAGAGCGAGAGTTCAGTAGCTGAGCAGGAACCAGGGGGATTAACAACTTGTTGAAGTTAAGTTCATTTGTTCTGTCATAGCCATACCTATTATTATTTTAATTTAATGTCTGGAAGTTACAGTGATATTTTTAATGTGATATATTGTGACCATATAATCATCTGTTTGCTTTTGAGATTTATTTAATATAATATTATATATATATATACTTATTGTCTTTATTCTTCAGTCCTATGAAGATTCTATTTTGTGCTCATTACTTATTAAGGGGTTATACTGGTGATTCGCTATTGAGAACAGCAGTTGTGTCGTATCCCTAGACTTATTAAAGTTTGGCTGCTGTAGGATCACGAGCCGTAACGTACGATAGGTAACAGACCACATCCCGGTACACCACAGCGTCAGTCAGCTTAACCAAGGCCCGATGTTCCCCAACCAGCTGCACACCACACACATCTGCAGGGTTGAGACCCAGCACATCCAGGAGAGCAACCTCCAACAATGAGTAGTTCACCAGACCAGAGAAGGCCAGCTCAACCGTATTCACACGCTTTATAGGCGGCATGGGCAACGCCATCCCGCCGGCCCGCCAGGCCAGAGGCCACAAAAAACGCCACCAGCTGTGTGCACGCCAAACGTCCAGGCAAGACTGAGGAGCGAATGTAAACAAAACTGCTCCGCACGGCTGCCAAACAGCCAATCCCGTTCTAGAGTAGGCAAACCAGACAATCTCTATATTTCCAGACAATGGAACAACAAAAAATATTGTATACCCCATAAGCATTGTGAAATTAAACATATTAGAAACGTGCACTTTCTCTTTTTTTTCCATTTAACCAGACTGCGCCATAGCAACGCGTGGCGGGTACTGCTAGTTATATATAAAAATGTAGAAATATAAAAAATATATATTCTACATTTAGTAAAAATAAAACATGAGCATAATAAAGGTGGTTTCAATAACTTTTATTCAATATTTTTACCTAATGCAGAATCCATGGTGGTGGTTGTGGTTGTTCTTGGTAGGTTGTGGTTCGTGGCAGTGGTGGTTGGTGGTTATGGTCGTAGTTGGTGGTAGTGATTGATGGTGGTTGTGTTGTGCATGGTAGTGTGGTGAAGAAGTGATGGTATATTGGTACTCTGGTGATGGTGTGGTGTGGTAATATGATGTGATGGTGTGGTGTGGTAATATGGTGTGATGGTGTCGTGCAGTAATTGCAGTGATGTAGTTGTGGTGGTGAGGGTGGAAGTGTGTTGAGGTAGTATCGTGCGATGATGTGGTAGTGGTAGTGGAGTGATGGAAGTGTGGTTGGGTGGTTTTGTGTGGTAGTGTGGTGGGTTGTGTGGTAGTATGGTTGGGTCGTATAAATGTGTGGTAGTGTGGTGGGGTGGTGTGGTAATGATTGTGTGGTAGTGAGACATGGTAATGATGGTGTGGTGTGGAAGTGAGGTGGGGTAGTGTGTTGGTGTGGTGGCATAGTGTGGTGTTGTATGGTGGTGTGTTAGTGTCGTGTAGTAATGTGCTGTGGTAAGTAATATGGTGCGGTGGTGTGGTGAGGCAGTGTGGTGTGGTAGTGTGGTATGGTAGTGTGATGTGGTTGTGTGTTTGTGTGGTAATATGGTGTGGTGGCGTGGTGAGTTAGTTTGGTGTGTAATGGAAGTTTTGTGGAGTAGTGTGGTGGGGCGGTGTGGTAGGATGGTGTGGTAATAGTGGTGTGTGGTGTGGTGTGATGTAGTCTGGAGTGTGTGGTGGTATTTTGTGGTAGAGGTTGTGTGTGGTGGTGGTGTAATGTGGTGGTGTGGTGGTGTGGGTGGTGGTGTGGGTGTGTGGTAGTGGTAGTGGTAGTGTGGGTGTGTTGATGTGGTGTGGTAGTGGTGGTGGTGTGATGTAGTGTAATAGTGGTGTGTGGTATAATATGTGGGAGTGTGTGGTGTTAATGGTTTGGTGTGGAAATGGTGGTGGAGTAGTGTTGTAGTGTGTTTTGTGAGAGAGGTAGTGTGTGGTGTTAGTGTGGTATGGTGTGGTAGAAGTGGTGTGTGGTGGCGTGTGAAGTAGTGTGTTAGTGAAGTAGTGTGTTAGTTAGTAAGAGTGGTTGTGTGTGTTGGTGATGCTGTTGGTGGTGGTGCTAGTGGTTGTGAAGGTGCTGGTGGTGGTAGTGGAGGTGATGGTGGTGGTGGTGGGGTGGTGATGTTGGAGGTGCTGGTTGTAGTGGTGGTGGTAGTGGTTGTGGAGGTGCTGGTGGTGGTGATAATGGAAATGCTGGTAGTGATGGTAGTAGAGGTACTGGTAGAGGTGGTGGTGGCAGTGAAGGTGCTGTTGGTGGTAGTAGAAGTGCTGGTGTGGTTGGTAGTGATGGTGCTTGTGGTGGTTGTGAAGGTGATAGTTGTGGTAGTTGAGGTACCAGTGGTTGTACAGGAGGTGCTGTTTGTGGTGATAGTGAAGGTGCTGGCAGTGGTGGTGGAAGTGGATGTGCTGGTGGTGGTGGTGGTGGTGGTGGTAGTAGTTGTTGTGGAGATGATGGTGGTGGTAGTGGGGTGCTGGTGGTAGTGGAGGTGCAGGTGGTAGTGGAAGTGCTGGTGGTGGTTGTAGTGGAGGTGCTGGTGGTGGCTGCAGTGGAGGTGCTGTTGATGATGGTGCTGGTAGTGAAGGTGGTGGTAGTGGAGGTGATGGTGGTGGTGGTAGTGGAGGTGCTGGTAGTAGTGGAGGTGCTGGTAGTAGTGGAGGAAGGTGTCATGGTGGACGAAGGTTGTTGATGATTCTGGTGGTACTGGTGGTTGTTGGTAGTGGGGGTTGATGGAAGTGGTGGTTGATGGAATCGGTGGTTGATGGAAGTGGTTATTGATTTTAAGTGGTTATTGATGGTAGTCGGATTTGATGGTAGTGGTGGTTGGTGGTGGTGGTGGTTGATGGTTTTGGTTGGTGGTAGATGGTTATAGTTGTTGATGATTATGGTGGTTGAAGATTGTGGTGATTGATGGTGGTAGTGATTGATGGGTATTGTGGTTGATGGGTATGATGGTTGAAGATTATTATGGTTGATAAAATTCTTGGTAAATTGTCGTGGTAATTGATGGTTGGGGTGGTTGATGATTATGGTGGTTGATGATTGTGGTGGTTGATGATTTAAGTGGTTGATAGAAGTTGTTGTAAATGGTCGTGGTAGTTGATGGTTGATAGAAGTTGTTGTAAATGGTCGTGGTAGTTGATGGTTGTGGTGGTTGATTGCTGTGGTGGATGATGGCTGTTGTGGATAATGAATGTGGTTGGTGGTAGTGATGGACAGTGGTAGTGGTGGTTGATGGTTATAGTGGTTGACCATAGTAGTGGATGATGGTTATTGTGGTTGATAATTGTGGTGGATGATGGGAGTGGTTCATGGCATTTGTGGTTGATGATTGTGGTTGGTGGTAGTGGTTGTTATGGTTGATTGTTGATGGTTGTGGTTGGTGGCATTTGTGGTTGATGGTTGTGGTGGTTATGGGTAGTAGTGAAGTTGAGGACTGACACCGGGCACACCATCTGGGACAGGTGGCCACCTGTCCCAGGTGAGTATGCGTGGGGGATACATCTCAGCGCGTGAGAGGTGCCCCGCTCTGCCGGTCCACGTCCTCATGGTGTTTAATGAGGTGAAAGGGGGTGAGGGGATAGGCAGAGTATGTGTAGCAGGTGTGCAGCAGGTGTGTAGCATGTGTTTATGTATAAGTTGAAAGTGTATGTAATGGGTCGTTGAGTTTTACAGGTGAGCAAGCTTTGAGATAATGTTAAGCATAGGGATGTCTAGAGTTCCGCTTGATGGGAACACATGGCACTACAAGGCCTAGTAGAGCGGGTATCTTATCTTCTTGAGGTTATCTTGAGATGATTTCGGGGCTTTAGTGTCTCCGCGGCCCGGTCCTCGACCAGGCCTCCACCCCCAGGAAGCAGCCCGTGACAGCTGACTAACTCCCAGGTACCTATTTACTGCTAGGTAACAGGGGCATTCAGGGTGAAAGAAACTTTGCCCATTTGTTTCTGCCTCGTGCGGGAATCGAACCCGCGCCACAGAATTACGAGTCCTGCGCGCTATCCACCAGGCTACGAGGCCCAGGGTAGAGTATGTCTGAAGCATAGGTTAGAGTGGCATGGGAAAAGGAGAGGGAGGGGTGGACAGATGGATGTCAGATACGCGCTGGCGCATAAGTGATGAGACAACAGCTGCCTGCCACCTCCCCCTCTCTCTCTATCTCTCTCAGACTTGGGTGTTAAAATCACACACACATTAAGCAAAAGGATGTCTCCCCTATGTCGGCTATTCCAAAAGAAGACAGTTACCAGACATTACACACACACAGGAATGCAGTCTTGTCAATCTGAAGGTGATGGAGTGTTACCTTTTGGTCTACCTTTAGCGTAATATCCGATTTCATGCCGGGAAGTAAAAAAAATTCTCCAGCAGTCCAGATGCAGTCCGTTACCCATAATCGTTTCAAGTCAACACCGAAGCCAGAGACATGTTCACCCTGCCTCGGGCGTGACAATGCTAAGCTGTGGGAGTAGCGAGCTACTCTATTAACACCCTCACTCTTGCGTGAACCCACCTGCCAGTCATCAATCACTTGTCAATTCCACATAGCCATTTCCTCCATCCACCATAAATGTGCTGTTAGTTCACTGTGAGCCTTTATTCACTGCACACCATACCACACTACATCATAGAAAGACGAACTTTAACAGCCTGTATGAAGTGTGACATTCTTTATGTACCTCCACCAAATACAGCGCTGTCGTCTAGAATGTGAAAAATGTGCCAACCCAGCCCAAGGTCATTATGACATCAATTGTAAGCGATGTCAGAACATCTTTTGTGACAATCATGAGTACAACACTATTATTCCCACAGTTCATTTATTGTAACCACGCGTGCTCACATAGGTGAATTATATTGTGAAAACTAATCACTGTTATTTTCAGAGATTATTTACTTAGCAAGACTAATACATTCCTCACCGTTAAATATATATTTTTCTTTTTAAATACAGTTTACAAGTCAGTGGTGTGTTCTTACTGTCCACCACCTCGAGATGATTACCAACAGAACGAAGTATCACACAAACGTAAGTTCAATGTATTTCTTATACCTGTATTACATTTTCATTAAACACTTGCAAGCAAGCACTCACCTAATATTTCCCTCCTACACCCATGTTGAATATCATTGTTTCCATTTCAGGTTACACTCCTTACCATAATCGCAGGGGGTGACAGACAGATGACACTGGTCGTTATCCCATCCACTCAACACTCGGATAAGGACCCCTACTCACATACCCGTTCATCCCCCTTATCAGCTCATAAGTGAGTTAATATCACTTCATTTCAGTTTTATATCCTACGCATATTGATACTCATCTAGTCTATTCCCTTACCTTCTTAATTGTTATATTTTTATATGTTATGATTTCGTACTTTCTAGAGATGTTATGCTATATTTTTCTCTCTGCAGATCCCACACCACTATGTGGTGTGGGATCGTAGTAGACTTGGTATCTACCAGTGAGAACATTGAGAGCAACAGTAACAGCAACAGCGACAGAAGCATAAGCGGCGACAGCAACAGCAGCAGCAGTGACAGCTCATTGGAGCTGTCTATACCCTCAGATGGGTCACACTCCATAGCTCGCTGAGTGGGGGGTGAGTCCTCACCCGCACACACACACTTCCTGTCTCCTCACCCTCTCCACCAGCACCATCCAGCAACAGCAGCAATTGCAGTAGGAGTGGCAGGAGCATCAACAGCATTACCAACAGTGACAACAACAACAACAGCAGTGCGAGAAGCCAGAATGGCCTTGAATCAGATGACAGCCAAAACAGCCTTGACTCGTTAGCGCTGCCTGACGTTTCTGCTGACGGCACACTCTCCCCCATTCAAGGTTGTGGGCTCTCACCTTCAACCCCACCCCCACTTCCCCCAAGCCCTCCTCCTCCTCCTCCACCTGCCCGAGATATTCACCCTCAACTCCTAGACCAGATTGATAACTATAATGGAGGCTATGTTCGGCTATCTTTCTTTATACCAGCTCACGTTAATACTTTCCCTGGGGTGTATTTAAGAACATACAGACAATTTTTCATTGATGAGATTCGTTCCCATTTCTCTCCGCAGCATCCCTCCCTCCTAATTTACCCTGACATCACACTAATTGTGCGCAATTTAAATTTACATCTAGACGGGGATGATTTGCTAGACCCCATCAATAATAATGGTTTTCCAATATGAGGCGAGGGGAGAACAGTTACTCAAGAAGAGGTAGAGTCACTTATTGATTTCTGGTCGGATGAATTGTCATCGAAGATAAGCTTATACTTGGAACAGAAGGAGGGGTGCAATGTCTTGGTTTAGTGTCTCACGTGTTTTTATATCAACTATGCTCAGATTGAACATCCAATAAAGTTAGGCTCACATGTAGAGGGTTTGCAGGTGGAGAGACTAGTTTTCGATCTGAAAGGCGAGGCTGATATCTGCCTTATGCAAGGTGTTCCTGCATATAAATGTTTAGCAAATGGGATGCATCTTTATAATATTCGTGATAGATCAGTGAATGCTAGTTGGTATCTCAGACACATCAATTGGCCAGCTGATGTTAATTCTGCAGTAACATTTGAGGACATCACCACGGTGGAGAAAATAAATAGGGTCAATTCGTCTATTCAATAGAAAGAGTTGAAAATACAAGGCTTTATATCACTCTAACTAGGAAAGGAAGAGGTGAACATAAAGATGTCATATCATTGCTGATGTTGGAAGCTCAACACTTAGCACTGATAAAAGATTTTAACCAGTATGTACGCAATATGCGCAGTAATGCAAATCGTATCATCCCAAGTCATCACAGCTTTTGGCATTGTTGTTTGATATCGCTCCCACCAGATCGTTTACTAGCTCACGAAGGTACATGTAAAGTACATCAGACTCTCAAATTTTATCCAGCAGAGAGGAACATTACTTTCCGTAACTACAGACGGAGTTTTGGACCTATAGTCACCTGTGCTTCTATGATTTTGAGTGTATGTTAGATCGCTCAAGCCCTAAATGGATGATTGAATCATGTCACAATGCAGTTGCATGTCGTACATTATCATTGACAGACAGATGAACGTTGTTTAGAATAACACCTATTTAGGTAAGGATGCAGTCAATCACTTTGTAACCACATTAGAAGCATCATGGGCTAGAATCAAAAGGGGACTAGTATCCTATGAACCTCACATGTCTCCACAACAGCAAGCTATATTTGAGACAAAAATAGCCTGTGAGCTCTGTGATGAACCTTTTAACGGGGGCGATGTAATCAAAGTCAGACATCACGATCACACAGTAAGATTTCACAATTATAAAGCTGCTTACTGTGATAGATGCAATTTGCAGTGTATAAATTCACAAAAGTTCCTGTACACCTTTTCTCACAACGCTTCCTATGATTTAGAAGTAATCCTAAACAAGATGAAAGACAGACCAGGAATGAAACAGATATATTAGCTAGGGACGGATTTAAATTTATGAAAGTTGATGTGAATAACGTACGATTTTTGGACAGTTTAGCTCTTTTCAATGGTTCACCAGGAAGAATAGCGAAAGATCATATTGATAGTGGGAAACCTACCACCTTCACATTGGCTATGTTAAAGGGTATAAATAAAGATGCCATCCCCAAACTGTTGAAGGGTAAACAATCATTCTGCTATGATTACTTATCATCTATGAGAATACTAGAGGAACCGCACCTTCCTTCATGTGATAAGTTCTACAACACACAGAAAGACGAGAAGTTATCAGAAAAAGATTATAAACAAGCTTTATAATTTTTTTATCTAGCTAAATGTCGTAACATAGGGGACTATCTCATCCTATACCTCAAAGATTACACAGGATTGTTAGCATATGTGTTCACAGTCTGGCGAGATACAATGCTTACTCTATACAAATTTTACATTTCCCTACCCTCATTCGCTTGGGATGTATTCTTGCTTAAATCGAAAGTCAAACTTGATGAAGTGTCAGACCCATTATTATACGATTTACTTCGCTGGAATCTCCGAGGGGGGTTCACCAGCGTGTCTAGACAGTACACGAATGTGGAGAACCAGCACACAGGTTTAGATCTAGGTGATGATAGTAGTCACATCATGTACCTGGATTTTAACAGTCTATATGGAGCGTGTATGACTGGAAACTGTCTCACAATGAGCGTGACTTGCTGGTAGAGCAGGGCTTGGAGACTATCACATGTGACTGGTCAAAGGGGTATTGGGTGTTGTGTCATACATTGCAGGTTAGTCCGAAGGTAGCAAGGTATACGGATGAACTGCCCTTAGTTCTTTCCCTACTTGCATTACTGAGGAACACATTTCACCCTACTGTAAGAATATTCTTACAGAAGAAAGACGTGGCTTCCATAAAAAACACTAAATTAATTGTTTCTCACCTCCCTCAGAAAGAATACCTGGTTAGTCTTTACTTGTTACAGTTACTCATGCGTATTGGATTAGTGGTAGCTAAAGTTCATTACATCTATGAATTTGAGCCGGAGACCTACCTTAAAGATTTCATTGAAACCAATGTTCGTGAACGTGCCAGTACCAAATGTGTGATAAAAATAGGCTATTAAACTCTATATATGGAAAGTGCCTCACAGATGTTTCTAAATATGGGAACGAACACTATTTGGTCACAGATCGTAGAGGTTTCCTGAAGCACGCTCGCAACCCTTTCTTCAAGCAAAGCCTGTTGTTAAGTAAAGATCGTGTGATTTTCACTATCAAGCAGAAGTCACTCCCAGTCAGCACTCCTACATACCTGGGTTATCACATACTTCAAATTGCTAAGAGACGCCTCTATGAGTTCTGGTATGACATAGTAAAACCAGCATATAGGGATAAAGCAAGTCTATTATATATAGACACAGACTCTTTCATCATTAAACTCAACTGTCTGGTTGTGTTTCAAGACCTTAATAAGTCTCCTCTCTTTGACTGTATGGATTTTAGAAACTTTCTTGACACACATCCATCCTACTCGAAAGCACGTGAAGGTGAGCTAGGTTTGCTCTAGTCATAAATAGGGTCTAAGATTATTAACCAATTAATTGCCCTCAGACCTAAAATATACTCTTTCACCACTCAGGATGGTGAATACACTTGTAAGTGTAAGGGTGTGACATACCACCTACAAGAGAAACTCTCAAATGACTGATTTCAGAACACTCTTGAAACAAACACTTCAATCAGGTTTGTGTCTAGATCTATTCATAATGTTCAAGGAAAGTTCTGTATATGCCGCAGTACATGTAGAGGTTTGTCAGCATTTGATGATAAACGCTACATTCTAAGCCACACACAGTTCCTAGCCAATAGACATCCAGATATCCCAAATAATGATGATGATTATGAGATGGATGTAGAAGTGGGTGAGGAGGAGATTGAGGGGGATAGAAGAAGTGTTTATGGAGGAAGATGAAGTAGTAGAAGCGGCACAACCACAGACTCTACCCTATATTCCTCCCATGGTGCAAGCGAAATGCTTCAACTCAAAATCTACTGATCCAAATACTTTGATGAAGCTTTTATATATGTCAATTTTGTGAGAATGATGCAAAAGTGGTGAAATTTATCTATTCGCTGATGAAAATGCTGATATGTAAGCAAACGTTCTGCTTAAACGATCTTGAAAACTGTGAAAAGTTGTGTGACGAAGCTGGCTAGGATATTAGTATGGTGAGTAATACTTTATGATAGGATTTAATGATTGATAAGCATAATAACTGATTCTATTTCATTTTACAACTTTAACAACAAAACTCATAACCTTTTTCCATTCTACAGTTTGGTTTACTACGCTGGCAAGAAGGTATGATCAGAGGCTGCAGAATCTAAGATGGATGAGAAGTCTGACTACTTGCAAAGCTAAAAACAAAGAAGCAACTTATTATTATAATTATTTATATTATCGTACAAAATTTCTTAAATGATTAATAAAAGAATAAATTATATAAATGTGTTTACTTTCCCTAACTATTTATTGTTCTGAATGCGGGAAATGAAAGTAGTCTGTTGACCCCGAAGGTTGACAAGTGATTGATGAGAAACAGGTGGGGGAAGGGGGCGCCCATTAGCGAGGCTGGTAATAGAGTAGCTTGCTACTCCCCACAGTTTAGTATTGTCCAGCCCTTAGCAATGAGCAGATGTCTCTGGCACCTCGTCTGACTTCAATGATTATGGGTGACAGACAGCATCCGAACTGCTGGCGTGTTTTTTTACTGCTTTCCAACGTGAAATGGGGTATTGTTAAAGGTCTGTGTCAGTGTTTGAGAAAACCCTCTCCATGTTTTGTTGATGCGCCATGGGTATGGAGGGTAGAAACAAAGGGTAATACTCCATGACCTTCAGAGTGACAAGTTTACATGCCTGTGTGGGTGTAATGTCTGGTAACTGACTTTCTTCTACTGGAGATCGACATTGGGTAGAGAAAGAGAATGGGAGGTGGCGGCCACCTGTTGGCTCACCATACTCCAGCGCGTGTCTGAAATCCATCTGCCCACGCCTCCCTCCCCTTTTCCCACTCCACCCTAATCTAACTTTCCCACATACTCTACCCGGTCTCCTAGGCCTGGCGTTGCCATGTGCTCCCATCAAGCTGAACTCTAGACATCCCTATGCTTAACATTATCTCTAAGCTTGCTACCTGTATATCTCAACAACCCCATTACATACACTTTCAACTTATACATAAAGACATGCTACACACCTGCTGCACATCTGCTACACATTCTCCGCCTATCCTTTCACCCCCCCCCCCCCTTTCACCTCATTAAACACCATGAGGACGTGGACCGGGAGAGCAGGGCACCTCTCACGCGCTGAGATGTATCCCTCATGCGTACTCACCTGTCCCAGATGGTGCACCCGGTCTCCGTCCTCAACTTCACTACTATGGGTGATGGTAGTGGTGATTGATGTTGATGGGGTTGGTGGTAGTGGTTGTTGATTGCATTTGTGGTTGTGTTTGGTGGCAGCGGTGTTGTTGGCAAAAGTGGTTGATGGTAGTAGTTGATGGTAGTGATTATTGGTGTTGATAGTTGATGGTTGTGATGTGGTATAGTGGTGGTCTGATGGTGTGGTGTAATATGGTGCAATTGTGTGTTAGTGTAGTGAGGTCGTGCAGTAATTACAGTGTGGTAGTAGTTGGGTACTAGTTGAGGAAGTGTGTTTAGGTAGTATCGTCCGGTGGTGTGGTAGTGGTTGTGCTATTGGTGGTAGTTGAAGTGCTGGTAGTAGTGGAGGTGGTGGTGGTAATGGAGATGCTGAAGGTGATAGTGGTGGTAATGAAAGTGGTGGTTGTGGTGCTGGTGGTGGAGGTAGTGGAGGTGCTCGTGGTGCTGCTCGTGGTGGTTGTGAAGGTACTGGTGGTGGTAGTGGAAGTGCTAGTTGTTGTTATGGAGGTCCTGGTGGTGGTGGTAGTGGAGGTGCTAGTTGTTGTAATGGTGGTGCTGGTGGTGGTGTTAGTGGAGGTGGTGGTCTTGGTGGTGGTAGGGAAGGTGGTGGTAGTGGACGTGCTGATGATGGTGGTATTGGTGCAAGTGGTGGTAGTAACGGTGGTTCTGGTGTTGGTGGTCTTGGTTGTGGTGATAGTGAATGTCGTGGTAATGAAGGTGGTGGTGGTAGTGGAGGTGCTGGTGGTAGTGGAGGTGCTGGTGATAGTGGTGGTGGTAGTGAAGGTGCTGGTGGTAGTGGAGGAAGGTGTGGTGATTGAGGAAGGTGTCGTGATGAACGAAGGTTGCTGATGATTCTGGTGGTTGGTGGTTATTGTGGTTGATGATTGTAGTTGTTGATGGAAGTGGTGGTTGATGGAAGTGATTGTTGATGGTAGTGGTGGTTAATGGATATTGTGGTTGATGATGGAAGCGGTGGTTGATGGAAGTAGGGGTTGATGGAAGTGGTGGTTGATGGAAGTGATTGTTGATGGTAGTGGTGGTTGATGGTAGTGGTGGTAGTTAATGGTAGTGGTGGTTTGTGATGGTTAATGGTAGTGGTGGTTGATGGTAGTGGTGGTTGATGGTTATGGTGGTTGATGATTATGGCGGTTGAAGATTGTGGTGGCTGATGGTGGTGGTGATTGGTGGGGTATGGTGGATGATGATCAAGGTGGTTGATGAATGTGGCGGTTAATTATTATAGAGAGTGATGGAGGTGGTGGTAAGTGGATGTGGTAGTTGATGGTCGTGGTGGTTGATGATTTTGGTGGTTGATGGCTGTGGTGGTTAATGGAAGTGGTGGTTGATGGATGTGGTTGCTGGAAGTGGTGGATGGTGGTAGTGGTGGTTGATGGTTATGGTGGTTAATCATAGTGGTGGTTGATGGGTACGTTGATTGATGATTGTGGTGGTTGATGATTGTGATGGTTGGTGATAGTGGTGGTAATAGTTTAGGATTGTGGTTGGTGGCATTTGTGTTTGATGGCAGTAGTTCATGGTAGTGATTGTTGGTTGGTGATAGTTGATGATTGTGGTGTGGTAGTGACGGTATAGTGGTGGTTTGGTGGTGTGGTGTGGTAGTTTGGTGTGGAAATATGGTGCATCTACACAAAATGCATCTACATCTACGCATCAAATATCTACACACAATATCTCCTCTCAATCTAAATCAGCTCCATCTACCACCACTCCCTCTACCACCACTCTCTCTACCACCACCCACACTACCACCAACCCCTCAACCATCACTCCCTCTACAACCACTACCTCTATTACCACTCCTACGAACACCCACACTACCACAACTTCGTCTACCACCACTCCCTCTACCACCACTCCCTCAACCACCACTCTCTCTACCACCACCCACACTACCACCACTCCCACTACCACCACCAACACTACCACCATTCCCTCTACCGCCACTCTACCACCACACCCTCAACCACCACTCCACCACCACCCACACTACCACCATTCCTGCTACCACTACTCCATTTAACACCACTCCCTTCATAACCACTCCCTCAACCAACACTTCCTCTACTACCACTCTTTCTTCCATCTCTCTCTCTTCAACCTCCCACAGTACCACCACTTCCTCCACCACCCCCTCTACCACCTCTCCCTCTACCACTAACCACACTTAAAATCACCCAGACCACCACCACGCACACTACCACCACTACCTCTACCACCATTCCATCTACTACCACTCCCTCTAACACAACTCCCTCTACAGCAACTTTCTCTATCACCACCCATACTACTATCACTTCCTCAACCACCACTCCCTCTACCACAACCCACACTACAACCAACCACACTACAACCATTTTCTCTGCCACCACTTCCTCTACTACCACCATTTACTCTTCCACCACTCTCTCTATCCCCACTCACACTACCACCACTCACGCTACCACCACTCCCTCTATCACCACCTACACTACCACCACTCCCTCTATCACCACCCACACTCCCTCTATCACCACCTACACTACCACCACTCCCTCTATCACCACCTACACTACCACCACTCCCTCTATCACCACCTACACTACCACCACTCCCTCTATCACCACCTACACTACCACCACTCCCTCTATCACACCTACACTACCACCACTCCCTCTACCACCACCCACACTACCAACTCTCTATCATTACCACTCCTTCTACCACCAACACCAATACCACCACTCCCACTACCACCACTCTTGATACCACTACTCCTTTTACAATCTCTTCCACTTCCTCCACTCGTTCTACCTCTACTTCCTCTTCCACGATGCAAACTACCACCATTCCCTCTATCACCACTCCCTCTCCCACCACTCCCTTTACCACCACCCACACTATCACCACTCCCTCTTCAACTACTCCATCTACAACCACTCCCTGTACCAACACTTCCTCTACTACCACTCCCTCTACCACCACTCCCTCTTCCACCACCCACACTACCACCACTTTCTCCACCACAGCTCCCTCTACTACCAATTCATCTACCAAAAACTTCCTCTACCACCACCCACACTACCACCACTCCCTCTACCATTACTAACTCTACCAACACTCCCTCTATCAGTAACCACACTACCACCACTCACTCTCACACAATTTCTACCCCCTTCCTCTACCACCACATACATTACCACAATTCCCTCTATACTCCTTCTAAAGCAACTTACTCTACCACTATTCTCTCTCTACCACCACCTACACTACCACCACCACTCCACCGCCTCTCACTCTACCACCACTACATCTACCACCACTTCCTCTACCACCACCCACACCACCTTCACCTAAACTACCACCCCTCCCTCTACCACCACTCTCTCAACCACCACTTCTTCTACCACCACCCTGTCCCAGGGGGGGGGGGCTGGAGCTCTGCTAAGAAGGGGCTGCTAGGGGCTCAGGAGACAGAGTACTCAGTCTCTCCGATCATGTGACTCACCAGAATCACTTGGTCCCACATAAGAGGACCAGTAATACCCACCACCGCAGGTCTTCGCTCCCACCACTGGGGGCACCACTGATTCACCCTGGGAGCCCTTCTGTCAACCACGGGGAAAGTGCTGTTAGCAATTACGGCCTAGACCCGCGGAGGAGTGAAGGAAGACCCTGGCTTACCTTTTAACAATGACTTACCCTGAGTCTCGCCTGCCAGGCAAAAGTTGCAGGAATTCCTTTCCTGCCTACCTTCTCTATGTTAATTTTAACAAGGTCGCCAGCTGGGTTGAGATCTCTGCACCCCAGCAATGCAGTTCAGTGAGTATACTCTATACTGCTTGTTGCCAAACTGTTGCTCCTCCTACAGATTTGACACTGGACTAACAGCTCAAGGTACACTTCAATAAAAGTCTGTGCTGCTTTACCACTCTCCAGCCACTATGTTGCTTGTTGCCAAAGTGTTGCTACTCCTACAGATTTGATACTGGACGGATAGCCTAGGGTACACTTTTATATAAGTCTGTGTTGCTTTACCACTCTCCAGCCACTAAGAACTTCTATAGAAAACGTAATGTTCACTAGGAGGGGCTATGACATCCCTCGTGTATGCTCATAGAGGTTATTATGGAGGCGCACTCAAACACAATGATAAAATATGCGATAATTACTGACATAAGCTACATGATCACATATACAAGTAATGATAGAAATTAATATAAAGCATAAATGATCTGGATATCATCGGCAATTCTTCTCTCACGACCTCCTGTGACTCCTTCAGCTGGGCAGATGTATAAGGAGGGTCTCACACACCCTCTCACAAAGGGGGGCCGCTTCGTCCACGTCGGCCTCCTCCTCTCCAAATGCCTCTACATCCACACACACTGTCCTCTTCAACAGTCCTGGACGCATGCTGCCTTACAGCCTATCCTACTACTAATGTATTAATGTTATACTGAAACATGCATATATAAATATCAGGGCCTATCTAGCCTACTCAACAAAGGGATAATGGGAGGGAAGTTGATCTACCTTTACATTCCTGGCTCACGACGCCTGTCCCTCGATGGTGTGAGGTTCCCACGCTTCCTGAGTCGATCCTTGACGATCCAGGAACGTTCCACAAGTCCTCAGGTGTCATGAAGCCTTCGCATCGTCGCCGAACCACTCCCAGTTTCAGATATCCCAATCCTGGCTCATCCAGTGGGCACTGAGCTAATCACTGTATACACACACTCGTTCCATCCACAAGGCGTTGTGTCTTGTCCTAGGAACGGTGTCGTCCCTCCAACATCCTCAGTGAACGTGATCCAGTCACAGCCAGGCCTTCCCGCCACACCGTCCAGATCTTCAACGTAAGGCGGCGTTCTCCAGCGTCGTCACCGACCGATTTTCCAAGTTTTGGCCCTTCTCTGCCCAATAAACTTGGTTTCTTCTTGCTTCCCAGAAGCACAGGGTCTCCAATAACAATGGTGGACTGCGATGGCTAGCTTTAATCCATTGAGTAAGGCTCCCAGAGCCTCAAATTCTCGAGAGCTGATCGAGGCGCATCTTCCCGCCTCCACAGTCAGTTCAAATCTGACGTTACCTCAGGCGGCGCCGCCAGGGGCACTCGGTGACGTCACGGCGGGCTCTGATTGGTCGCCCGTGACATACGTCTGCCAATCCGCAGCCGGCTGGCGTCGTCCACAAAATGGCGGATCTGCAGGAGGGGGGTACCATTTCGTTTGTATCAGGGCACCACTTCCCCCTTACCTACAAACTTATAAATGTAAATTTCTCCCTTATCAGGCGGCCGATCTGGTCGCCACATATCAACAAACTCCCTGTATCTCAGAGAATCAGGAGGTCTAATAGATATGACTCTTAATGATGGATCTGGGGAGAAATTGGAGGGGCTCTGTAACAACCCACACTTCCACCACTCCATCTACAACCACACCCTCTGTTACCACTCCTTCTACCACCACCCACACTACCACCACTCCCTCCCTCACCACTCCAGCTATCACCACTCCCTCTACCACCTTTCCCTCTACCTCCACCCCTTTCTACCACCACTCCATCTACCACCCACCCACATTAACACCACTCCCTCTATCACCACCCAAACTACCACCACTCCCTCTACCACCACTCCATCTACCATAACCCACACTACCAACACTCCCCCTACCACCACTGCATCTACCACCACCCACACTCGCTTTACCACCACTCCCTCTACCAACACTCCCTCTACCATCACTCACTCACCACCACATACACTTCCACAACTCCCTCTACCATCACTTCCTGTACCAACACTTCCTCTACTACCACTCCCTCTACTACCACTCCCTCTACCACCACTCCCTCAACCGCTGTTCCTTTTACCACTAATCCCTCTACCAACATTTCCTCTACCACCACCCACCACTCTCTCTATCACTACTCTCTCTACCACCACTCCCTCTAATATCACCCACACTACCACCACTCCCTCTCCCACAAGTAATACCACCACTCTCTCTATCACTATTCCCTCTACCACAACTCCCTCTACCACCACCCAAACTACCACCACTACCTCTACCACCCCTCCCCCTACCACCATTCCCACTACTACCACCACTCACTCACCTCCACGTACACTATCACCACTCCCTCTACCTCCACTCCCTTTACAACAACTCCCTCTACCACCATTCCCTCTACCAACACCCACACTGCCACCACCTCTCTACCACGACTCCCTCTTCCACCACTCCCTCTACCACCACTCCCTCTACCACCTCTTCCTCCACCACTGCTCCCTCTACCACCAGTCCCTCTACCACCACCCACACTACCACCACTGGATTCACAGGGATTGAGCGCTTATGTGTGGTATCAAGGGTGCCACCTCAATTTTATATGGTCTGAGACAGTTTATCCACGGACATCACATGCATATTAAAGTTATGAGACCTCCTAGTATGTTATGTAAAAGGGCTAGTAAAGTGTTTTTATTAATTTTGGTGGGCTCCATCAATTTGCTAAGGAGCTCAGTTAGACAGAGCGGTTTGACTTTTGATGCGGCAACACTGATCTAAGCCAGGTCACCAGTGATACAGCCTCCCAATACCCATCCTCACCTCTCTTCCCTTCTACTTCGAGACTCCATCTTAGTTAATTTGCTATGTGAATGGGTATTACATAGTTTTCAGAGTATTGTGGATCTGAATCATTATGAAGGGAAAATACGTAGAAGTTCCTTCTATAGGGATGAGGAAGCTGGGACAAGGGCATATGAGTCATTTAGGATATGGAAACTAGTTTGTCCTGGTAGAGACGCTTGAATCCTCTTTGGTAGCAAATTGCTATCAACCATCTTGTGTATTAATTCATTTAAATTAGAGAAATTTATGTTAATATCAATATTGTATTTAATAATTGATCTGGTTCAAGTAACTAAGTAGTTACCATAATTTTTTTTAGAAATCCAGTTCTTAAGGGACCATGTGGATATGTTAGCTTGTTAATTATCTTTGAAAATAAGTTTAGCAACTAGCCAAGGTCGGCCTCACAGTTGTGAAGGCAGTTTTTAGTTTAGTATGGCTGGCAAACATCCTGGGGTTAAGACCAGCTCCAGAGACAAGGGTGGACATCTGGCCTGGTCTTGTGTCTAAGGTAAAAAGTCTGTGAGTAATGTACGTGTTAAATAGATTCAGTGGCTCTAGATAGGAACAGAGTTCAATTTGGAAGTGCTCTTTATAATAAAACTTTGTTTAATAAACGTGTAATGATTTATGGTGTTTAGTGAGTTTTTCCGCAATTATATATCATTATTGTTGAATCCATAATCAAATCCTGTGTTATTGAATCCTGTGTTGATCTACCACTTCATCTACCACCGATCCATCTACCACCATTCTACCTGCCACCATTCCATCTACACAACTCCATCTACCACCACTACTTCTACCACCCCTCCATCTACCACCTTACATCTACGACCAATCACACTACCATCACTACATCTACCGCAACTCATTCTACCGGCAATTTCATCTACCCCCACTATGTGAGATGGTTCACCAGCTCACTTACAATAGTGCTCTTATGCCTGTGGGACCAGTACACTTGTTAAGTGCACTTGTTAAGTGGGCGGACTTAAGTTTGGTAACCAGGCAACTGAAACATCTAGTGTATGGGCTCATGTGAGAGCCCCAGTCATCAGCAGTCCAGAAATGTTACGCTGGCCGGAGTAACACGTCTGTGGACAGTGCTAGAGCCGATAGCATCATCTTATTGTATGGCTTGAAGCGAGACTCCACTTTGCTCGGGAACAGCTAGGCCGCAGGCGTGGGTGAGCTGTGGGCCTCCCGCGCTCGCTGGCCACTCGAGTCGTCGTCATGGAAACAGCCGCCATCTTAGTAAACATCTTGAGCCGCCATGTTGGTCGGCCATCTTGGAGCTGCCCTAGGGCTATGCTACACCGTCGCTGATTGGATGATAGGGGTAGGCCGCTGTATGCCCTCCTCTCATTGGTTATTTCGAGGAGGACGCGGGAATCGCCGGTGTAAGCATCATTCTGAACCCAGCTGCCACCTTGTCAAGACGCTTCCTGTACTCAATTCGGCCAAATTGAAGTATAGGGCTCCGTGGTGGCTGGACTACTCAACTGCTTCACTTCCTGCTTCACCAACGACAGCGGTCGTCACAGAATCCGGCCGGAGTCGTCACTTGGAGGGGAGAAAGACATTGTGTACAGTGGGTAGAGGTACAGTGATCTGGGATCGTGGGGAATGTGCGTACGAGCAGTAACGGACTCGTAGATCCCATACCAGTGATTAGACTTGCTAGTGCTCTGTAGCAGTCGATGGAACGAGGAAACTCGTGTCAGGCAGATTTCCCATGGTTGTGTGAGACGCTATCGTTGTGCGCGTCACCTGGGTACGAACACTTCACTTCACCGGTGGGTCGAGGGTGCGAACCGTGCCGTGTTGTGAGTGGGAGGGGTTCGAGTGCGTGCGCGAATTGTACGAAAAAAAGTACCACGTAAGGTACTACCGCCACCTACCGCTGCCCTGAGCGAGCCAGCCACCCATAGCGGGGTGATTGATGTATGGGAATGGTGTGTAAGCCGGCAGTGTGAATGAGTAAGTACCTATGTGTGTATTTCTGGTGATCAGTTAGTCTCTAAAAGCTTGAATTCGAGGTCAAGCGTTCCGTCACATTGTCACGCAGCACCTGTTGGAGGTGAAGTGAAGTGTGGGCGAGGAGATAATCACCCTTGTTGTCATCTTGTCAGTCCAGAGGGACTTACGTCTTGTGTACACAGACGTACAGTG